>NC_079414.1:9804942-9942474 GCF_026213295.1 Gadus chalcogrammus | reverse complement strand
CGCGGGCGCCGAGAGGGCCACGGGCGGGTAAGAGACGGTCGGACTGCGCGCCGAGGGTGCCCACGAGAAGTGTCCCGGAGGGGGACTCTGTTGGTAGAGCGAGTCTGTCTGCGGGCTGTGTCCCTGGTGCTCCGGGGACGAGTGCAGTGGGCCGAGGTACTCCACGGGACGTTCGGCGCACGTCGTCGTCGGTGAGCCGGCGGGACACGAGCCGAACAGGGGGTCGGTGACCGCACGGGACTTGGACTGCAGGAAGGCGAGGATGCGCGCGTACTTGATGTCTTTGGTCTCGGCGCGGTCCTCGGTGGTAAGGTAGTGCACGAGGTTCTTCATGCACTCGTGGTAGCCGTAGTGGAAGTAGTTGGCGAACTCTGCCAGCAGCTCGCCTGGGAGGGGACGGCACCAAAATAAGAGTCAGATGCACGTTTCATATCTGAAGGAAAACTCATGCTAATAATAATCAGCATCATAATAATCATAATCAAATGTAATAATAATAAGAAGAAGAAGAAGAAGAAGAAGAAGAAGAAGAAGAAGAAGAAGAAGAAGAAGAAGAAGAAGAAGAAGAAGAAGAAGAAGAAGAAGAAGAAGAAGAAGAAGAAGAAGAAGAAGAAGAAGAAGAAGAAGAAGAAGAAGAAGAAGAAGAAGAAGAACGCTAGAATAACAATAGGTATCCACAGACAGTTTGTGAATACTTAATAATATTACTAATAATAGGCTACGCAGGGCTACTGGAGGCCTTATTGGTGGATGTATTGCAAACATCGACCAAAATAATGAAATAAAGAAAGGCTATTGTTTTTCTTTGTGGGATTAGGTTTATAAATTCGACCAAATACTAAATAATGTTATTTCGTATACCTTTTTCCCTCCCGCGGGGGAAGTCTGCGGAGTGGAGCGCACGGAGGTACTGGACGGTCATCTCCAGGATCTCCGCCTTCTCCAGCTTCCCGGAGCTCTGAGGTCAAAGAAATCACACAGAAATTAGCTTTTGTAATCGTGGCCACGTTTATATAAACTTCTCAACATGAACGTATTGCGATGTTGTATGGCAGAAAACAGTACCTGCTTGGCGAGGGCCATCGGGACGGTTTTCCCGAGCTCGTTCAGGCAGCGGTTGATGCGGTCCCTCCGCCGCTTCTCGATCACCTTGTGAGAGATTGGGGTTCTCTGCGGATTCAAAAACAGGTCGTTAATACAATCCAGTGAAATTCAAAATACATATAACACCGGTGTACCTTAAACATAAGGAAATGGGAATAAACTAAGCCGTGCCAGAGACGGCGTTGGATATCTGGTGCAAGCTGTGGCGCATACGTCCGGGGCGCAACGGTCAACCGCGATTTGTTTTACGCGCCTGTTGAGCACCAAGCTGCGATTTCTAACCGTGGTTACTGTATAATGTAGCATTCAAGATCATATTTATATTGTGCATGGCAATCTAAAAAGCAAAATAATAGTTTCGGAGACGACTGGATTTCTACAAAAAGTCTGAGAGGCAAAACAAACTATGGGTTTTTGACGCGCGGTATAGTGCAGGCTTATCACCGGCCGTTTTTTGTGTCAAATATTTGTTTAAATATAAACGCAGCAAGTTTAAAAAGATCCCAACATTTCACAAACACAGTATAATTGTTGACCAAACGGATGCTGGCTGGGCAGGGCGCACTGTGCGTACCTTTCGCTCTTTGAGTTTGGACGCCATGGAGGTCGGAGCGCAGGGTCCCGGGATCACAGGGAACGGAGACAGAGAAGTTTACACCGAAGAGGAAGATGCAGACTGAGAGAGAAATACGAAGAAGCCGTTATATAGGCGTCATCCAGGCACTCAGGCATTCAGCAGGCAAATTATTCCGCGGGATTAGCGCCAAGCTTTTGGTAAATGTGTGCATTTAGGATCAGTCCAAGAAATAGTAAAAAAAGAAAGAAATTCGAATGCCATGGGCTAGCAGGGGGCAAACCTGCTTTGTTAATCCACGTGGCTGTTCAAAGGACACGTGATTACTTTTGGAATATTATTTGCATAGTAACAACCCAGGCGGGAAATAAGAAGTGATCCGACGGGGCGCGCTGTGCGCGCTGAAAACAAAGCCGGCGGGAAAAGAGCCCTCTTTCTTCCATCTCGCGTTTCTCACACGATCGCCTGTTTACAAATGCAACCCAGCTATCTTAACTCTCCTCCGAGCCCGGTCCGAGGTGTAAGGCCTGTCCAGTATCATTAGAGTAATTAAGTAAGCCTTTAATAGGCTGTTCCGCCATGTTCAGGGGAGATCTTTTGGAGACGGAGTCCCCCGTTTGTTCTCGGCGTTTCTCACACGACTTGGTGACACGTCCATCTTTTATGAGAGATGGCAAGCTTTTTGTTTACATTCTTTATTTGCTCAGAGTCCTCGGCAGGTGTGTGATTAGCCCTGGCACACGAGCGTCGTCTGCGTCATGCCGGGCGTCTCCAGCCGGCCCCGGCACACGAGGGTTACCCACCACTGGAGAGTCTTCGGAGGGGCTCAATTTGTATCCTATTATCCTATAGGAAAATGTCTATTCAGGCCCATGAATAGTTTCATTGGCCTAAATTTTAATAATGCTGTGAAAGAAAGGGAGAAATAAAGAAGAATGCAGCTGGTGTGCACGAGCATTATTCCGTCACCTGCGAGATGGGTAGCCCGGAGACCCCTATTCATTTGCCTAATTTCGGTCAACTTAACAAACTTTGGGAGAAATTATACTGCTATTGTTATGAAGGGTGAAGCTTTCTGATCGAATTAACAGCATGTTTTGATCCGGTAAATGTCATTAGAAAGAAAGAAACAATCGCGTTTTAAAGGGGCCTGGGTAATGCGCCAAGTGGAGACGCCAAAGCGCAAACTTCACAAAGGGCGCTGGTAAATGCCACAGGGGACTTTTGTACCCGCACATTGCTCAAGTTTTTCCCCCAACAAAGGGCATTATTTTATACTTGAATACGTTTCATGCAACAATCGGCTGTTTTCTTCAAACATATTTTCACAGCAAGGTTAACAACAGCGTTATTGTGTGCGCTCCGTCTCACCATTTGGAGCTGGTTCCATGCGCCAAAAGACTTCTCTTCGATTATTCTCCTCCTAAGAAGGTTTTAATCCTCAAAGTTTCGTCTTTATACAGGGCATGTATAGATTTATATATATAATATATATTAAAAAAAAACATAAAAAGCAGTTGAAGTTGCGGAAAGAGAAGTTGATAAAATAGTGGCGGGTTTTGGACTCTTGCCAAGTGCAGGAGATAAGCGCGATCTTGCTGTTTTGGGGGAGACACAATGCAATTCATAAAATGGTTCGTTAAACACTTCTAATGCATTTCCCTTTGAAAGACGAACTTTGAAGTACAATCTCTTGTTGATTTGAAGAATAGGCCTACAGATCAGTTATTTGGTCAGACTTTAGTGCGTTGTTGAATGATGATGAAAGACACATGTTGCGTCAGGGTGAGCCTTCATGGGACAAAGAAAGAGGCCGACAAAACAAAATAACATGTGGTTCATAAACACCCCTGTTATTTTTAAACCTTTGAGTTTTGATATGCCTATTTCGTGATACAATTCTGCAGTTACTCAAATAAAATCGTTCAGCCCAATTTATTTTTTGCTGCACTAGGCTATATTAAATAATATGTGTCCTGTGATGTCCAATATTCCACAATGCTTATATCTACTCTGAAGCGTTCGGTTTTCTGAATTCAAATTCATGTATTTATTTATAGCTTTTTCTACTTTTTTCCTTGATTGTTCAATATATTATTATTATTATTATTATGCAAGTGTATTTTCAGGCTTTCCTGTATTTAGTTGCAGGGCCTCGGTGCTATATCTGCACTAAAATCTGCTCCCGTTATGGCGCATGATGCTCTCAACATGAACACTAGTTCATAGTATGAAACACATTTACACTTTTACACGAGCAACAAAGCAAAGGCACTGATGCAAAAATAACAAATAAACAATATGTCAACCACAAATCTTACTCTTGTTTTTACAATGTTGCCTACAACTTATTTCCAAATTTGTTATTTTTGCTGAGAGGTTTCCAAAATAAGTGTTTCATCTTCGAGGTTTTGTACTTAAAAAAATAAATATATTAAATGTATTAAGAGTCGGTTATAATAAAGACAAATATCCACGAAAACAATAGTTCCTTAAATAGCAGTAACTTTATTTTACACATTATTCGTAACATGCTTTATTCATTGTTATTTCAGTTTGTGTCAAATTATATAATGGATCAGCCTAGCACAATCATTTACAAAAAAAATCTGATCAAAATCTCAGCAAAATATATATATCTTACATTCGCTATTGATTCAAGTTACAGATTCATTCAACGTAGGCCTGTTTGCTTGATAAACTATACCGTGTAGCCTGTTTGTTTTCCAGTGAAAACCAACCATGCCACAACAGTGGATTAAAAGGGAGCCGTGTGTTAATGCGTCATGTTTGGGACCCACACAACAAGCCCTATCTGTCACAGTGTCGACACCGCGAAGCCGCACTGTGAGGCGGCTGGTCTGTGACCCGTGGTGACCCAGGCAGCGCCCCCACACAATCCTTTAGCTTGGCGCGCCACCCTCCGCCCGGCAGCCACCAGTTCACACGCTCTCTATTCAATCAGAAAAAAAACTTCGGAAATTCACTACGCTCACGCGAAACAACAAATTAATTTGAACAATGCTCAATCAAAACTCAAACAAAGAACAACACAAACAAATAATGTGTGTAGCCTCTGTTGTGTGCCACAAGTGGATTTTTGTAAGGGTTGTTTTGTGTTTCGGATGTAGGCCTATAATTCCTGTTTTGATACCGTTTTTGGGGGGTGGGGGGGGGGGGGGGGGTAAAATACTGATAGATTGCATTATATTCCATACTCTTCTATTCTATATTTGGTGCTATTTAAACCTGTTCAATAGCCTTTTGAATCTGTTGTAATATGTTATTATAGGGAGTGTCCTGATTAATACTAAGAAATAAAGTTTATAAGTACAACCAAAAAACGAACTAAAGTGGCATGCTATAGGAAAATCTTTTTGAGTTCCACAAAAACCTTCTACTCGGTTCATTAAAGAACCATGCATTATAATGTTTTATGAATCACCAAGTAGCTTTCTTAGGATAACCTTTTGAGTCCACAAATAACTATCTACTCAATAGTCCTTCAAATAGTCCAGAAGGTGCATGTGTTATATCCCTCTCCATGACGAGCCCCCCTCTTCCCTGGTCCATCGGCCATCACCAAAGTAATCAACCCCTCGGTGGTCTGGCTCCAGCCTCCATGCTCCCTCCGTATCCATCCAACCATCAGCCTCAGTTCCCCGGTCCCTCCCCCTATACCCCCACCTGGTGAACGGCCCTCCGGCTGGTATGAGGGCCCACCCGGCTGGTACAGGGCCCCCCACCTGGTACAGGGCCCAGGCCTGGTGGAGGGCCAACAGACCCTCACTGTCAAGTGGCTCCTCACGGTTTGTTGTCGTGGCAGGGTTAGGGTTAGACTGCCTGGACTGGGAAGGCCTGAGGAGAGGAACGACGTGTCCAACAAACCACATATCCAAAGCACTTTGCAAAGTGGAAAATACACTCATTCAATCCCCCTTCTGAGAGCTTTATGCACTTGAATGCGTTTAATGTTTGGTAGAATATCTCCGTAACGAGAAAGGAAGCAAGGCGTAACTCCAGCATCTGCATTTCATGGTTACCGGCCCAGGCACTGAGTCACCCCTCAGAGAGGTTCGCTACAACATAGCAGGCCCGCTGGATTAAGGTTCTGCTGTAACATAGTAGGACTGCTGTATCAGAAGTGCTGCTGTAACATAGTAGGACTGCTGTAGATGATGCCAGGCCTAGAGCAAATAGTTTACTTAGCATCAGAGAGAACACCGACACCACACTGTTACTGTTATCTCACCTACTACAGCCATGACCTCATGAATGTAGTGACCTCCTCTTATAGTTGAATGAAGCCAACAGTAAAGACTCAACTTCAATACCATGTTGGAGCGTGAGTTTTGACAACGTTGTATAGCTATGAGGTTTCCCGTGTCTGGGCACTGTCTCTAAAAATAAGAAAGAGAAGATATAACCTAGATCATCTGGCAGTTCTCATATGTTTTGTGTGTGTTTGATAACATGTCTCAACTGCTCAAAATAACCCCAATCAAAGCTCTACATCTATTGGTGGAACCTAAGAAAATGTGGTTGTGGTGGTAGTCAATTATCAAACAATCAGTACTGGTACTTAATTTCAGATAATCCTTTTTTTTTTCAGAACGTATTTGTAGCGAAACTGCAGCTTTCAGTAAACACATGCAGTATAGAGCTGGAGGGTCAGAGTCCTGGATGAGCCCCTGTGCCCTGACCCGGTGTGCTGACCTGTGTGGTTGGCTGCTATAGGTATGAGGCGAACACCCTGCTGTGAATAAAACACATCAGAGACATTTTCCTATAAACTTTTGGACAAACAGTTAGGCAAGGCAAGGCAAGGCAACTTTATTTATGTAGCACTTTTCATACACAAGGCAGACTCAAAGTGCTTCACATATAAACGTTGTCATACAATAAAATAAAATAATAGATAAGTAAAAGAAAACATATGCAAAGAAATGGGTAAAATAGAAAGTTAAAAAGGCATTTTAGTATAAAAATAGAAA
Organism: Gadus chalcogrammus; assembly: GCF_026213295.1. NCBI lineage: Eukaryota > Metazoa > Chordata > Actinopteri > Gadiformes > Gadidae > Gadus > Gadus chalcogrammus. The sequence continues at coordinate 9,935,802 of NC_079414.1, read as the reverse complement.
ATAAAGGCAAAGTCAAAAAAGCTTTTTAGAAAGTGCAATGTATTTAAGATTTAGCAGAAAGCTATAGCAAACATAAAAGTCTTCAGTCTTGTTTTGTTTAGTTAGCAGGCTAATGTAATGCTCTATTGTTTTTGCCACACAAATATCATAACATACTTAATTATAGATGATATACATAGTACAGGGACTTGTGTCAACTTGTGGACGTTGAGGCAAGAGTTGAAGTAAAGGAAGACAATTTAATTCTACTTGCAAATGTTTCCTGCTTTCAGTTTATCAGTTGTCATTTTATTGTGAAACAGGAATTCATTTTTTCCCTATTTCTTAGTTTCTGTTAGTGTTTAACTGTGTTAGAAATGATATGCTGCTTGTCTTGGTGAATAAATGTTCTTCTCAATGAGACCAACCCAGTTGAACAAAGGTGAACAGAAAATGGACTAAAGTTGATGAATCGGGGACAGACTGTTTTGCTTTATGATCCCCAAACAGGCTTTTGTTGGGATTTCATTTTCATTTAATTTTAGTTTATTTAACCTCGGAAAACACATTGAGGGAAAAAAAACATCCTTTACAATGGTGCCGATGGTACATTGAAGGATAACACATTGTCTAAAATTTTTTAAATAAAGTAAATAGTACAATAAAGTAAAGTAAAATACAATACAATATAGCAGCATCAATTTGGATACACCAAAATGCACAAAGTTTCAAAAAGGTGCAGGTGGTTAAAATTCTAATTCAAAATTCTTAGAAATATTACTTTTATGACACGTTTGACTGCAAAACACCGGATATTTGCAATTTCCTGCTTTGCCGAATGTGCGCAGCGGCTGGAGTATTCACACAGCATTCTGCGTCTTTTTGGAGCTTCTTTCTTTCTTTTGTTCAAAGACAAGGAACAGTGAATACTACACCACCAATAGTTAGCAATATTTTAATGACTTTTGCAAATAATCTGTTTACCCTCCTATCAATGAGTGCTTCACGTTTTTTTTATCTATTACACTCAATGTTTGATTGTGAAGTATTAGGCGAGAGGGAGAGCACGAGGTAGAAACAGAGTCTGTATGTAATGTCATCTACCCTACTGTATCGTTAATAGCATCTCACTACCTCAGGCACACATACGTTGTACACCGATACCTGCCAAGAAGTAGGAAAAAAACACTGCGAATGCGTCTGGAGACATTAACATTAAAAGATTGTTTAATATCATTAAAATAACAGTAACAAAATATTACAATCAAAACAACTTCTAGATACCAAACGCAATAAACAGACGAAGCCTGGGTGAAGGATGGTTGGAGAGTAAAAGCCAGCGTTGTGGACCTCAGGGGAGCAAGGCACGGGGACCAAACCAGAGAATGAGGGGATGGGGCCCATGGAGCCAGAGACCGGTCATGGATCGGTTCCAAGAGCCAGGTCTCTCTCTTCATCTGTCAAACAGGATGTCAGGATGTTCACTAAAAACGGCCGGAAGAAATACTATCAAATAATCAAAGAATCAAACCATCCATATCAGCTGTAACAACATACCTTTCAGATGATGAGCATGGCCACGACAGATAGGAAGACGGTCATAGGAACCAAGGATCCCCAAGAATGGCCATCATTTTTATCTACAGTAAAAAGCCAAAAAAAAAAAGCCAAAACATGAGCATAGTTTAGCATGATTGGTTGTGGATGGGTGTGGATCATCCATGGGAATGGTTCTCACTAGCGTGATTTCCTTTATATATACTCCGTCACTGGGCTCCATCATTGCACAACATTATCATGATCAGCAAATCAACATAAGCTACAAAGTCTACAAACCATCTGGGTACAGGTCCCCTTCCTGAGGCTCCATACCAGCGACCTTCTCACAGATCCAGAAGTTTGTTGTGCTACACAAGGCATCATTCCACAAGTTGGGCGGCGTCCTCCAACGTAGTTCTGCACACTCTTCCACTCCATCGACCCCGTTTGGTTCACCTGCTCCCCAGTTCCTGAAACCCAAAAAGACCAGAACGTTTACCACCACTTCATACCATGAGGCGATCAAGGTACTGCGCTCATAAGTCATGAGCCTTACCGAAAAGTTAAGCCTGACCCATCAACCCATTTCCATTCCCCCTCTTTTTCCCTGTCACTCAGTCCAATCCAGTGTTTTCCTATTGATGAAGTGAACTCCTGTTAAAAAAGAATAATATGTCAACAAGACAACACAGCTGAGTAGAAAGTGCATACAATCAATCCCACCCAGTCTGGCTGTCCCTGCCCCCCCCCCCTCCCTCACGCACACACACACACACACACACACACACACACACACACACACACACACACACACACACACACACACACACACACACACACACACACACACACACACACACACACAAACACACACACACACAAAACACACACACACACACACACACACACACACACACACACACACACACACACACACACACACACACACACACACACAAAACACACACACACACACACACACACACACACACACACACACACACACACACACACACACACACACACACACACACACACACACACACACACACACACACACACACACGTGTCATTACCACACACAAACGTGCACATCAAAGGCTTTATGTCATACGCAAACTGAAATCACTGACTGTGGCCCCCCACCTCCTCTTACTCCTCTAAAAAAGCATCCAACCCATCCTAATGGGTTGGATGCTTCCCCCTGCTTCTTCACCCTGCTCACTGTCACCAGCCAAAACAGAGTCCTCAAAATCCAACGCATAGCATCCAAGATAATCAACCTCCCCACCCCCAGCCTGTCAGAGGCAAATGAACTTGCTATTGCATGCCTGTTATCTGTTGTATATGTGGGAAAATAGTTTATTTGTTATCTGTATGCCTCACAGTGTCGCTACACTGTGTTGTATCTTTTCAAATGTATGCTGCCCTGAAACCAAATTGACTTGACTGTGTAAAAACAATTATCCCCTTGGGGACAATAAAGAACCTAACTAACTAACACACCTACCTGTTCTTCGTCACTGTTGATGACCACCAGGTCGGCGCCTCTTTGCTTACAGTCATTTCTACTGTCCTCCCAGTTCTTCTTGGTATCAGAAAAAAAGTACAAACTGTTGCCGAAACGCCGCCAGCCAAGTGGCGAAAGACCTTAGAATATAAGAGGAACATCTCAAGAGTCATAGAAACTGGTTTATTGTTTTCATTGGTAGAGACACACTAATACACCCCATTAAATAAAGGCGCTGGTCTGTTTTATGGATCACAACTGAAACCTGACCCTGTATAATAGATCACAGTGGTATTCGGCACAATTAAAGGGATAAGGATTCCATTGACTAACCAAATGAGTCATGGCCAGGGCTGGACTGACCATCTGGCATACCGGGCATGGGCCGGCAGGCCTTTTGGGCCGACGAGGTAAAAAAATAAAAAAAAATAAAGAATTATTAATTCGGGGCCCGGTCCGGCCCGGCCTGGCCAGACCAAGTCGCGAGGGGGAAGTCAGTCCGCAATAACAGATAATCCCTCGTCACGTGATGACAGCCCTCACTGCTGTCTCCGCAGTCTGCACACAGCTATTTGATGAATGCCAGATTATAAAACACATTTTAAAAATCGATTCTTGACTGTCAATAACAATGCGGGACAATGTCACAATTTGCGGGACGTGTATAAGGTAATGGAAATGCGGGACTGTCCCGCACAAAGCTGTACATCTTGTCACCCTACCGAGGCCCGAGGTCCTTTCCCTCTTGTGTGTGCGGGCTGCCTGTCAGTGTCAACTTAACCTGAAAGGCCCATTACTCATCATGATTGGTTCTGGGCTGGGCCTGGCCCAATCACACACACACCAGAGGGCCGAGGTCCCGCCCGTCAGGCCCCGGCTGTCAATCAGTCACATGATATCACATCACTAAAAAACAATGGAGAAGAAACGTAAAGGAGGCGCGGAGAAACTCAGAGACAAAAAATGACAAGCCCTGGAGGCAAACGCTGAAAAATTTGGAAAAATATCAAACATGTTTGCTGCGACAGCTGGAGCTGGCCCTTCATCAGCACCGCCACCACCGACTACGGTGGAAATTGCAGCGGCAGAGGCCGAGCAGGATGCCGGCGGCGGGGTCGAAGAGGGGAATGAATGGCGGCCAAGGCCAAGATCAGCGACAGGTGGCGGCGGTGCCGGCCAGGGCTCAGGCGAGGAGATTGGGAGTCTCTTTCCGCTCAGCGGGACAGTTGCTGGACTATTGGTAAGATGTTGTAAATTAAGTTATGTTGCTAAAAAAAAAAGTGTAGCCAGCTTGCTTAATTATAACACAGCATGTGTAGTTTGCTAACAGCTAGCTGCCTGGCCTGGATTATAACATCATGGTGTATAGAGCCAGCTCAAAGTGGCTATTTGAGCTAACCCCACAATTAGCCCTACTAAACATTTGCTAGCTCTCTTGTGTTTTCTTTCGGGAGTTAAATTGCTCTGTTGTTGGTGGACTGAAAGAGTTTAATTATTTTGCATCATTAAAGTGAGGAAGCTGTCAATGTTTTAGTTGCTTTATTAATTTATTAGGCTATGGCCATATGTGTAAACAGCTCTTTTGGGACATGAAAAAATAGATAAAACTTGTTTATGAGCCAGCTTTTGTGTAGCCTATGCTATAAGCTAAATGCAATTTAAAAACACACTGTAATTTGACCTGAACATTAAAAATATATGAATATATTTCAAAGTTAACAGTAATTGCAGAAAAGTATATTCACTCAAATATGCAACTTAAAGTATTCACTTTCTTCTTTCACAACACTTTTTTTTTTTTTTTTTTGAGGCCTTAGGCTTTGTCTTTTAGAAACATTCAGAAAATTAGACCACCACAGAATTGTAATTTTTACAAGCTGTTGAGTAATGTATCTTTTATTAGACCTGCTTTCTATACCATATTGTACTTTAGAATGATACACATTAAGTACACCATTACTTTTGTGAACTTTTTTTCACATTGGTTTACTTAGTAAAACAACAATTTGTGCATTTTGCCTATATACGTAACTATATTTGAATGCATCTTTCAACCTCTTTAACTGACAAATCATTTTAACCTCAATCAGTTGTGTTCGTCTCCTCATTTATGTAACAGGTTGAGCCACCATCCACAGAGGAGGAGTCGGTCGAGAGAGAGAGAGCAAAGAGCAGGACGTTGATTTATTTGTCCGTCCTGAGCCTTCCATTTTAGAGGCATTCTTGGATCACCACCCACAAAAAAATACTAGCAATCTAGTTGTGCAGAAGGTATTCAGTTGTAAAGATGGCACCAGCAGGAAGTGGCTCACATACTGCACGGAACGCCACAAATTGTTCTGTTTTGTCTGTCTGGCATTTGGGAAGAGGACTGATGCCAGCATATTCACTATTGGAATGTCAGATTGGAGACATGTACATCAGCGTACAGAGGAGCACGAGAATAGAGCACTGCACACCGAACCTGTGCTGAAGCTTATTTTTTAAGGTGCTCAAAAAAGGATGTTAAGAGCATGTTTGCTGGCTGTCAGATGTCTGCTCATAGGGAACAGGTGAAAAAGAGAAGCCAGGTTTTAGAGTGCGTTGTGGAGGTTGTTAAATTGCTTGGGAAAAGGGGACTGAGCTATAGGCATGTGGACAATGAGGCAGCATATACACTGGCTGACAACACCATAGACCATGGTAACTTTTTGGAGCTCATCCTGTTATTGGGGAAATATGATGTTTGCTTAAGGGAGCATCTTGATGACTGCATAGACAAAAGCAAAACTTTGCACCAATCCAGTGGAACAAGAGGAAGAGGGTCTCTCATCACCCTACTCTCAAAAACAACGGCAAACTCTGTCATAGATACGGTTGGGCATCTCATTCAAGGGACCATTGCCGGTGATGTCCAGAAAGCTGGAATGTTTTCTGTTCAGCTAGACACAACACAGGACATAACAGGTCATGATCAGTGTTCTGTAATATTAAGTTATGTGACTGACAATGTGCATGAAAGGCTTGGTGCTGTGTTGAGGTGCCAAGCATCCACTGGGCAATACTTTGTGGACCTGCTCTCCGGACTCTTTGAGCGTCTGAAAAGTGTGCATTACAAATGCAACAGATGGGGCATCCAATATGCAGGGCCAGTACAAAGGTTTTTCAGCACTGATGACCTCCCAGTCTCCTAACCATGTACATGTGTGGTGCTATGCACATGTACTCAATCTTGTACTGGCTGAAAATATCCAAACCAACATTGAGAGCGGGTCACTGTTCCATCTCCTAAATGACATTGCCGTGTTCCTCAAGGACTCCTACCAGAGGGTTATTCTATGGGAAAATCAAACTCAGGATAAAAGCCACAGACGCCTCTCTCCAATTGGTGAGACACGGTGGTGGGCCAAGCACAATGCTCTTGAAAAAGTATTTGGACATTTTGGAAAACCTGACAACTGCATCATTGAACACATTGATGCAGTGCTCACACTGGAAGTCATTGAACAGCAAGCAAAATAATAGCCCTCTGTACGTGCAAGAGCCCGAGGCTTTAAAGAGGGTCTCCTCAAATATGAAACAATTTTAACTGCACAAGTATTCCTCAGAGTCTTTGAGCAAACCTCTCCACTTTCCAAGTACCTGCAGACAAAAGGTATGGACATCCTTTCTGCCCATCGTATGGTCACTGCCCCACAAGTTAGGTCACTGCCACACAAGTTGTAACCGTGAAGGCAGCTGCAGACACATTTCTTAAATGGACAAATGGAAAACTTCAGGAGGGGGAAGAAGGAATCATCATTGAAGTGTAGGCTGCACTGCCTCAGAAAAGGATAAAGAAAAACAAAGGCATGGCTGGAGAGATGGCGCAGGATGAGGCACTAAGCAATACGGAGAGAGCATATGAGGTGAATGTGCACAACATTATTCTAGACACAGCTAGAGGCCATCCACAGGCGCTTTCTCACTCATGGCACTCTCCTTGCTGATTTGGCATGGCTGGACCTCAGGAACTTTGCTAAGATCAGCTACAGTGAACAGTCTTCAGTCAGAACTACAAACTTTTGCAGGACAGTGGGACATGCTTAAGGCATCACATGTGGACGAGTATGAGACAGAACAGTGGAAGATGGATCTGCAGCACAGGAAGAAGAAAGAAATATTGTGACCACAAGCTGTTCCTCCTGCAGAAACTGCCCACTCTGCTGCTATCAAGTCCTCAGACGATTCAACATGCTGGCAGATACTTATCATCTCCTTGGGCTTGCGTACAAGTACCTGCTGACCCTTTCCCTGACTCAGGTGGCCAGTGAAAGAACATTTTCAACCCTCAAATTCATAAAAAACAGACTTCGGAGCAGCCTGTCGGCAAACAAGCTGGATATGTTCATGATGATGGCCACGAGAAAGACATCCTCATGGCATTGGACTTGGACATTGTCATTGACAGGGTAGCTACGAAGAGTGAGCTATTGAGCTGCTCTTGTAGCGTGCCGCAACTATCTCTCCACATTGTTTTCATTACAGATACACTACTACTAATGTGATCATATAATTCCATTAAACTATCGTTTTAACCTTTCTATCTGTCTCAGCTCACTCTTTTAAAGGTTGCCTTGTTTGTTGAAGTCTTTTGTCTGTTGTGGAGTTTAAAGTGAGTGACATTTTTTGTGTGTGTGTGTGTGTGTGTGTGTGTGTGTGTGTGTGTGTGTGTGTGTGTGTGTGTGTGTGTGTGTGTGTGTGTGTGTGTGTGTGTGTGTGTTTTATGTTAATATTATTGTATTATACACTTGTTAGAATTGCAATAGAACAGTTATCTTTAACAACCCAAAACAAAAACGATATGGCACCAAACCCTAAAGCACTAACCCGTAAGGCACCAAACCATAAGGGACCAAATCATAAAGGGTCCCACACACCGCCCAGACTCAAACCAACGTTCAACTACTTTCATCCAACCACTCTGCTGCCTCCCGTCTGACACGTTCGGCAGAATAGTTGCATTCAAACACACCGCAAAGACTACTGCCAACTACACAGTAGCGTGTACATTCTGAGCTTGCGCGATATGCAATAAGTCTCCTTAACATTCGGTGATGCTAATCTCGTGGCGCTAGTCTGCCTCTCCCAAACACCGTGCTGATTTGCTGGTTGTGTATCAGCAGTGTGCTAGCAGCAAACAACCAATCAGAGCATCCAATGGCTCCAATCCTCAGACCGCCAGCAATCTCAGGCTTTTCAAGTTGAATGGCACCAAACCAGCAGACAGAGGGGCTGTTCCTCACAATTCTTACAATAAAATATGTTTACGGTAAGGGATTGTTACTAAGTATTGTTATGTAGGGTGTGGTCAAGGTAAGGTATTGTAAGTAAGTATTGTTACGGTACAGTGTGGTTCAGCTAAGGTATTGTAACTAAGTTGTGTTATGGTACAGACAGTTATTCCAAGCAGCTATCAACATGTAATGAGCGATATCATTACCTAGCAAAACACAACGCAATAGTGTAATGTTTGGCCGATGACACTGGAACCCGGAGGGGTAGATGGAATGACCTGCCTGATTTCAGCACCAGCACTGGCTTGTTGTTTAGCTTCTGTGCTCGTTCAGGCAGACCAGGCTAACCCTTATGCCTAAAGTATCATTTGTATTAGCAGCCAGGGCAACACATTGTTTTTTGGCAGCCATAACAAATCTGGCAGGGAGTGCAGTAATTAACTCACTGGAGAACGGACCTGCAGCAGCTTGATGTGAAGAACATTTTACATAAAGCCTTGCTATAAATATCAAACATACCAAACGTAGTCGAAAGCTCTATTCTACCTTGTGTCTTCGTCTCACAGATCCAGAGGTTTAAATCATAACACGACACATCATTCCAAGTGTTGTGCCAGGCTACGCAGTCTTCACCCGCAATAAGATGGTTGGGTTCACCGACTGCCCAGTAACTGAAACTCAGAGAGAATAGCAAGTTTACGACCCTCATGTTTCTACCATGAGGTGATAATCCATGTATGGATAGCCCACTGTCTCTATCAGAGAAGAGAGGCTGCTTAACCAGAGTCATAAGCCTTACCTTAAAGTAATGTTTGTACCATCCACCCATGCCCAGTTTCCCTCTGTGCCTCTCAGTCCAATCCAGGGCGCATCAAGCCATCTTGAAATAAACTCCTGCGTAAAATAAATGATTTGACATGACAACACAGAGAAAGACAGATACACACACACACACACACACACTAAAACACACACACACACACACACACACACACACACACACACACACACACACACACACACACACACACACACACACACACACACACACACACACACACACACACACACACGCGCACACACACGCACACACACACCTGTTCTTCTCTGCTGTTGATAACCACCAGGTCCGCATTTCTTTGCAGGCAGTCATCTCTACTGTCCTTCCAGGATTTCATAGTAGAAGACATGAAGTAGAAAGTGTTGTTGAAATACAGCCAGCCCTGTTGTATGTATTCACCTGTTGAATGTAAGAGGGAAACCTTAATTATCAACAGAGACTGTTATCTTACTGAGAAGTTTTGACACACAAAAAACACATAAAAAAACAAACACGTGGAACTTGATAAGAAAGATGAACAATCGAAACCTGACCATGTGTAGTATAGATCATAATTTCACCTTGTGTTGGAGAGCACAATTAAAGCTTGACTGAAATCTCTAAATGGTCATGCATAGGAGTTTAAAGAGGATCATAGGGGGATGTAGCTTCAGACAAGTCACAGAGCTACTGCTGGTACATTTATCAGTGTCACTGGTTACCATAGAGAATAACTGACTTCCTGTCGCGATCAATGTTACAGTTTTGTACCCATTACTTATTTTCTTCTCTTACTAAAATGTAATTTTAATTTGTTGCAAACATTTTATGAATACAAGACGTGTGTAACACCATTCAGCTTAGTGAACTGAAGTAAAGTATGGCTCAATGAGAAAGCAAAGAGGAGGCTTGTTTGAGTGACTATATAGTCTATTTCAGTCTGTTTCATTTGTACCCATGACATCGTTTAAACAATTGGGATATTTCTTGATGTGCAAATTCTATTGAAATTACAAACCCTATACCAGACATTTTATTTGGTTAATAGTTCAACACACGGATACTCTGTAAGCCTGATAACATAACGTGTGAAGTTTATAGAAATTAGAGAGATATTCTAAATTAAACCACAAAAGCAGCAGACATTTTGCAAGGAAAGTCAAAGATTTGAACTATAGATAGAAAAACTCACCCATTAAATTCCTGAATTTCTCTCTTTCATCTGTCTTAGGTGTCTGAGAGTCTAAGACAGGAAGAGTATCCTACCGTTAAAATCAGCTCCAACACAGTTAACCACAATTGTCAATCAAACAGAACATTATGGCTGGAAAAAAAAAGGTAAACCTACAAATTAATTGTAATATTTATGAATAAAGAGTATAAATTATGACAAGGGTTTGGATGTTTACAAACATTGTTCTTGTTTCGAGAAAAGGTAAGACCTGTATCAAAACAACCCGACCTTCAAGTTTTCAAAACCAAATATTTTTTAGTGTTTTCAAAATCTCCCAAGCTTGCCTGCTTGACTTCCATTGTAGCCTAAAGAGATGCTATAGGAAGGAGGCAACAAACTCAACACTGTGAAATAATAAGAGAAATAGCCCCCCCACCCCCTCGTCTCTGCCTACGTTTCTCAGCCATTGAGAAGTGGTGATACCGCACCATGATAACACTATGTGCACACATGTAAGTAACAGGCATGACTCCCTGAACCAATCAGGGAAGAGCCTTGTCAGAGATTAGCCATAAACCATCTGAAGTCGAAATTGTCTCACAGATGCAGAATCAGAGTTAACCAGAACAGATATTCTCACAGAGCATTTAACTTAATAATAGTTGACAGATGGCTGACTGACTTAGTTACAGCTCCTTTAAATAGATAATGGTTTCAAACATAACATACACAAAGTCTACTATTGTTAATATTAATAGATTAAGGAAGCATAATTTAGACTCACAGAGACGCAGTGAGATGTTGAGAGTGGCTTGTAGAATACACAGCAGTCCAAAGCCCACAACAACACACTTCAATAGCTTTCCTCCTGATCAGGGGTACAAAACACACACTCAATCTATACATTGGTGATAGGGTACTTGAAAACATTTTTTTCTGAATGCATATATATTTATTTTGTTGTTGTTATTATGAAACCATTAAATATTATTACAATCATCCTTATATATTTATAATTACTCTACAAAGGCTCTTACCAAATTCTCTCTTCACCACCACAGTCCTGAAGACAGGCATGTTCACATATTCCTTTGTGACTCCAGAGTCCAGCTCATGAGCTGTGTCCATAGTTCCACACTATAGTTTGGGGACTTCTTTAAAAATTGCTTTATGCCACATTTAAGTGGAAGTGGAACTACTAATGTCACAAGTCGTCTGATGTTCCTTTTCCCATAATAAACTTTCCCTTGTTGCAACTGGTGTTCAATATCTTGCAAAACATCTTCTCCTTCTTTGGTTGTAAAAAACCGAGTCTTCAACAGCACAAGGCACTTGGCGTTCGTGACACAGACACACTTTCAGAATGCAGTGAGGATCCAACATCTCACAAGATTTATTCCCTTGGTAGAAGAAACTGCTACAGCAAAGAAGGCTATTGAAAAGTCACTTGGAGAAATTTAAACTATGGCGGATTGATAGGGGCACTATGTCAAGAAAATCATGTAGATTAGCAAAAGTATAAAAAATCGTATAACATGGAATTTGAAAACCGATGTTGCCATTTGTCTGACAACACAGAGGCCCTCTACCGGAAGAGTAAGAGCAGACTCTTCTTCCTCAGGAGGCTCAGGTCGCTTGACGTGTGTGGCAGGCTGCTAAGGATATTCTATCTTTCTGTGGTAGCCAGCACGCTGTTTGCGTGCTGGGGAGGAGGCATCATGGCTGGGGAGTCAAACAGACTCAACAAGCTGGTTAGGAAAGCCAACTCTGTTGGTGGAATTGAGCTAGACAGTCTGGAGGTGGTGTTGGAGAGGAGGATGAGGGACAAATTCAAGTCCATCCTGGGCAACCCCTCCCATCCCCTCCATGCTGAGCTGTGGCAGATGAGGAGCACCTTCAGCCACAGGTTGATGTTCCCCAGGTGCAAGACGGAGCACTTCAGGTGCTCCTTTGTGCCGGCAGCCATTAGGCTGTTCAACAGTGCCTGATGATGATTGTGTTTGTGTATGTATGTGTTTGCATATGCATGTGTGTGTGTTTAGGTATGCGTATATATGTGTATTTGCATCACCCATCTTGATGTTGGTTGTTTGTCTTGTTTTTGTCCCTATTTTAACTATAAGCGTCGACTTATGCATTAGCACTTTATTTATTGTATTTATTGCATTGTTATTTTATCCTGTGTCCTTCCACTGCTGCTGAGCTGTTCTGTAACAAACAAATTTCTCCTACGGGGGATTAATAAAGTTGTATCTTATCTTATCTTTTATGGTGCATGGCACTTATCAATTAGCCTCCTAACTATAACATGCAATCTAGTTTTCAGAAAATATGTTATAATGTAACAAAAAAGATAGCTATTTGATTACAACTCTAGTTCTATGATTGTAGGCATAGCCATCTAGGATCGCCTTATGGGCCTACGTGTGCACACTGTAAGTTTCAGCAACGCTCCAATCAACGTGGGCTCCGCCCACCTTCCCCACGGCACCGTGTATATAAAGCGGCACACATCAGCGTCCCTCCTCCCTTTTCTTTCAGCAATTGCTCAAACCAGTCATCTACCAAGTTTATTACTTTGCCCATCTATGTTGAAGGAATGCAGCGGCATCAGATCGTCTGCCTCACTGGGAGTTGCAGCTGTAAACAACATATCCTGCCCGCCTCTGCCTGTCGGCCATGACACTTTTCCAACTGTCATGGCCGACAGGTGTAATGTGGGACAGACGACGTGTTGAAGATTCTCCGATACCGTCGACAGCAGCATCGCCAGTTGGCGAAGGGGACCAGGCCGGAGAAGGACCGACCTGCTTCGTCATTCTTTCCATATATATATATATAAATACATACTTTATGCATCAATTATAGAAAGATATAAAATCTGTTTTTTATAAAAGCCAGTACATCTTCACACAACCATATGTGGAATTGTCACGCTCCGTCGCCCTCTCTTCAACCCAGTGGTTGGGGGGCGGCGTTAAGATGGCGTAGCCAGGGTCCGTCCGCCTCCATGCGGCGTCCCCGTGTGCTTCATGAGCGGGCTGGGGACTCATCCAATATAATATTGCGGTTAAATATAATGGTTTTTTTTCATATACTCTATACTACCACAAAAAATATATTTATACCATTTGCTACTTTATTTTACATAATATAAGTGGTACACCCAAAATTTGTGATCAACTTTGTTTGTTTTTTGGAATTATTGGGTTTATTTATTACTATTATTAATTAAAGTATTGCTGACTACTTTATTTTTGCTGTTTGTAACAAGTAAAAGATTTTCATTTTGAGATGCCAGGAAATCCCAGGAAAACTGTGGTTTTCATAATCTGTCACCTTTATGGACTTTTGCATATAATCTGTTTAGCCTGCCTGGACTACTTTGGATAATATAAAGCAACAAAAACAGTCATATCATTAGTCGTTAAAAAAATTTTGTTTGATGAATGGTGAAATATTAGACAGAGGAGGCAGAGCGCTACGGTGAAACAGAGTGTATGCGTCCTATGTTTATAGAGTAATGTCAGGCCTGCCCTACTACGTTGTATGCAGCTACCTGCCAAGAATTAGGTCAGAAACAGAATACATTAACATGAAAGGATCATTTTATATTATTAGTATAACAAAACGTTTCAATTAGAGCACCTTCTAGGTACCAAATGCAATAAAAAACAATGTCAATGAACGAAGCTTGGGTGAAGGATTGTTGAAGAGTAAAAGCCAGCGTTGTGGACCTCAGGGGAGCAAGGCACGGGGACCACACCAGAGAATGAGGGGATGGGGGCCATGGAGCCAGAGACCGGTCATGGATGGGCTCAAAGAGCCAGGTCTCTCTCTTCAGGGATCTGTTCATGACCAGAACATACATCACATCCAAAGCATGAGCATGGTTTTAGGGACGGACTGTTAGTTGTGGATAGGTGTGGTTCATCATCTATGGTTAGGAGAATTATCACGAGCGTGATTTGATCATGATTAACGAGCAGCTTACAGTTATGTTGGCCGAGTACACAAAATGATTCTCAACAAAGGAACACACTCTACAAAGTCTACAAACCGTCTGGATACAGGTCCCCTTCCAGAGGCTCCGTACCAGCGGCCTTCTCACAGATCCAGAAGTTTGGTCTGTTACAAAAGTCATCATTCCAGATTTTGGGCAGCTCCCTCCCATGTTGTTCTGCACACTCTTCGATTTTATCGCCACCGTCTGGTTCATCTTTTCCCCAGTTCCTGAAACCCAGAAAGACTAGAACGTTTACCACCACTTAATACCATGAGGCGATCAAGGTACTGCCCTCATGAGTCATAAGCCTCACCTAAAATTTAGGCCTGACCCATCGACCCATTTCCATTCCCCCTCTGTTTCCCTGTCACTCAGTCCAATCCAGTGTTTTCCTATCGATGAAGTGAAATCCTGTTTAAAAAAAGTTACATTTTCTCAGCTAAGTTGAAAATTAAACTTGCGTGCATGCAATCACTGTCACACTCAGTTTTGTTATCACTGCCCACGCCCATCCAAATACCCACCTTTTCTCTCCTGCTGTTGATTACCACCAGGTCTGCGTTTCTTTGAAGACAGTCATTTCTACTGCCCTCCCAGTTCTGCTTTCCAACAGAAAAAAAGTAGAAACTGTTGCCGAAACGGCGCCAGCCCTGTTGTGAAAGACCTTCAATAGAATATAAGGGGGAAAATCTCAGGAGTCATATAAACGGATTAAGTGTTTTTATTTTCTTGAGACACACAAATACACTACATGGAAAAAAGCAGCTGACCGTTTCTCATAGATCAAAACTGAAACCTGACCCTGTATAATAAATCACAGTTGTTTTATGCACAATACAAGGGATCAGGATTCCATTGAATAACCAAATAATAATGGTTAGCTAAGGCACCAAACCATAATGCACAAAACCATAAGGCACAACCCCAAAAGGCACCAAACCATAAGCCAAATCATGAGGCAAACCTTAAGGAAGCAAACCATAAAGAACCAAATCATAAGGCACCTGACCATACGACGCCAAACCATAAAGAACCAAACCATAACGCACCAAACCATAAGTAACCAAACAATAAGGCGCAAACCATAAAGAACAAAACCATAAAGCTAAGCCAAGTACGACTAGGTCCGGTAGTGTAGGTGCTGACAGGCGCAGCTAAGTTACGGCTCGCGATTCCACCGCCAAAAGTACCCTTATGGTAGGGCGGGGTTAAAGCCGGATGGCGATAGCCGCGGCAACTACGCAAGCATCGTGACCTCAAAGCAGCCCGACACAGTGTAGCCTGCTAACAAATCCAATGAATTAGAAGAACACAACACAATAAAAAACAAAGAGCAACAATGTTGGACGTCCATGAGGGAAGGCAAACTCTTTCACAACAAGTACTTCAATAAATGAAGCTTTCGCTGTTGGAGAGAATTACCTTGCGGGTACTGTGTTTGTTAGTTCTGAACCGCTTAGATCGCTGAGAATTATGGGGAAAACATTTTCGTGATGTTCGGAAGTTCTCGACACCTCATGAGGCTCTGATGATTCTACTTCCTTTTGGCACATGGGACCAGATACTAGGCGAGTTTCAGATCGTCTGCATTGGACCGCATTTATCAACGAGGCTTGAGAAGATCCAGCGGAACTCGTCATATTCACGTCAAGTTCCCATCACGTCAAGGCGGACACAGGTGAACTTCTCGTCTACAAGGAAGATGGCATACCAAGTGGCGCTTGCGTTATTGTAGCAGACAAATTCAACACATTGGATGTCCCCTTATTGATGCAGGCTGAGGAGCAAAGGTGCTGAGAAAAGGTGCTGAATGCAAGCCAATTGTAGTTTCATATTAAACAATATCTAGCCTCTCTTTCAAAATAAAAAATACATGATGAGTGATGAAGTGAAAGTTCACAAAAGCGTCTCTTTTTATTGTATAGTTTGGGAGAGGGCACCAGGCACGCCTCTCTGAAAGGAGTTATGTAATTTCTCACGTGGGAAATTCCATGTGGTAATTCCAACCAACCAGGGCAACGTTTTGATATGTTGAGGGGAGTGTCTTATGTCCACACTTATTCGAGTGCAAATGCCCAGAAAAGCAGGCGGAAGTTGTTGTCCTGAAACTACCGCGAGTTTTGAAAGTGTGTGACTCGTCACATCGGAAGTTATCACAGGTGTTTCTGACGTTTTTCATCCCAGAATGCATTCTGACGCATTGCAAACGAAGCTGCATGCCTCACCTGAAACTCGCCTTAAAATGATGAATGATACCGCCAATAACCCAAAAAAAAAGAAGAAGAAACTCGCCTTTTGCTAAGTTGGTGACGTATTGTTTACTAGTGCTGCGCATGAACATGGCGGACCACACGGGAAAAGTTTTGACCGGTGAGAACGTTTTACTCAATATAAAATAATCCAACCATCATCTGTCAGGGTGTTGCTTGTGTGCACGAATTACAATAAATACATTTCTTGCGGCCTCCATGATCACCAACAAACACTGAACCTATGTTCCACGCCCAACAGATGGTGGCGGTAATCATGTTGGTGTTATATATACCGCTGACGAAGAAGAATTCCGAACGCAGTGCACATGAACGGCCACTGTCGCACAGAAGTGTCGATTCTGTCGACCAATCAATTCAGGGCATGTGTAGTTCGAATTTGTTGGCACCCTTTCAGACCGCTTGGCACCCCAATGGAGGAGTACTGAGAGATAAATACGGCTAATCACGGCTAAGTCCGGACCCCGCCTATTGGAAACGCAAACCGTTCCGCACCTATTCATACCAAACTGAATCACACCCACCGGTGGAACCGCGCCATATGGCACCTGACCATAACGAACCAAACCATAAAAAACAAAACTTGATTTCAACACCAGCAATGGCTTGTTCTTCAGCTTCTCTGCTCGTTCAGGCAGACCAGGCTAACTCTTTTGCTTAAAGATCCTAAACATCTTAATGAGGTTTTCTAACATTAATATGAGTTCCCCTAACCTGCCTATGGTCCCCCAGTAGATAGAAATGGCTTAGATGTAAAACCTTTGAAAAAACAAAGCTCAGACGCGCCGATTTGGAATTTTTCCTCGTCTGTCGTCATACGGGGACATGTTACCTCCCCTTCTCTGCTTTGCCCGTCCAGAGTATTTTGCTTGCAAATGAGACAATGAGCTACGACGGTGCGAGTCCCACGTCTGTGTGTGTGTGTGTGTGAATACACACACTGTAAAGCGTTGTACACTTCTTTGTTATTTGGATAACCGTTCTGCTGATGGTGTTATTGCGCATAAAGGTGGCTACACACCGGTGCCGCAGCGTCGTAGTGAGCATTTTATGGGCGTTAAGATCTGCCCCTAGCACCAGGACCATTGTGATTATGTTTTGAAAGCAGCAGATTAACAAACATAGTCGGTATAAGCTAACTTAACGTTATACCAGTTATTTTATGACTACATATATGGCCCTGATGCGCATAAGCCTTTCTTTGTGCTAACAATGATAGTAAAATTAATTCATAGTTACTTTATGTTCTGTCGGGCACTTTGTTTACAGTTTAGTCACTTTACACACTTTATCTACTGTCATTGCTCATTCTTTTTGCATTGTGGAATTATTCATCAAGTGCATCAACAATCTCCATATGTACAGGACCTTGTATCAAGCTGGGATGTACCAAACAGCTTTAAAAAAATGCTTTTTCAGGGGCGGCGATGCTAGGGAATAGGACAGTGGCGTGAAGGATAGCGGGGCGTCTAGCTGCCGCCGGTGTGGGGTTGTATCTTAGAAATAATGGGGGCAGTTGGTTTGACGCCCGCCGTTCAGCACCGGTGTGATTTGGGCTTGAAGCCCAACACACACCAGAGCCGAAGTTGCGCGGCAAAAAGAACGGCTTCATTATTTCGGATGTACTAGCCCACCCCGGCGGCGGCTAGATGCTTGTTGATGCACTAGATTAATAATTCCACAATGCAAAAAGAATGAGCAATGAAAGTAAATAAAGTGTGTAAAGTGACTAAACCGTAAAAGTGCCCGACAGTACTTAAAGGTGGTTCCCAAACTTTTTTTCAGGGGACCCC
This sequence comes from Gadus chalcogrammus, assembly GCF_026213295.1. Classification (NCBI taxonomy): domain Eukaryota; kingdom Metazoa; phylum Chordata; class Actinopteri; order Gadiformes; family Gadidae; genus Gadus; species Gadus chalcogrammus. Next base: position 9,917,456 of record NC_079414.1, on the reverse strand, counting down.
CTTTTGGACTTGGGACTGTTTTCGCGACCCCCCGCCCTGCGCGACAGCACCCCCCCCAACTTAGTGCATTAATGTTACTATGCATAATAATAATGTTCAAAATCATTATTATTATTATTGATATTATTATTATTATCATTATTATTATGCAGTAGTAATCATCACCATTATTATTATTGTTATTTTTAATAATGTTATTATTACTATGTAATATAAATCTTCAGAGACAGCCATGTAAATATGCAAATATAGCCTTTTGGCTTAAGTTTTATTATAAAACAATAAAAAAATTATCAACGAGATAGAATTATGGTCGTCGCTGAGGAAAACTGAATCACTGAATTAATCACTGCGGGCCGATTATCAGACTGACGTTCGATGGCGGGACAAACCGACAAATATAGAATCAAAGGGTGGGGTTACAGGGGGTTCTTTTCAAAGGTGGATTTCTCTCTGCAAAGTGGCTGTGCATTAAAAGCCTATTCTGACGCCAGTATTTTAATATAATGTTTCATATAATTATTCTTATATATATATATATATATATATATATATATATATTTTTTTATATGCAAACTGGCCCATCTCTCCGCGACCCCCCTGAAGGTGCTCCGTGACCCCCCGGTGGGTCGCGACCCCCAGTTTGGGAACCGCTGACTTAAAGTAACTATGAATTATTGTGACTATCATTGTAACCACAAACAGAGGATCATGGGCCTCAGGGCCAAATATATAGTCATAAAACAATTGGTATAACGTTATGGTAGCCTATACCGACAAAGTTTGTTGATCTGCTTCTTTCAAAGCATATCACTACGGTGCTGCAGCGCGCTGCTTCATATTGGTGCTATAGGGGCGACAATTGACGCATGTGAAATGCGCACCGTGGCACTTCGGCGCCGGTGTGTGGCCGGCTAGACGTCTCTGGTATTTCCACAATGAAACTCGTAGTGGGGGTTATCTCAGCCATGATTGAGAAGTAATTGGGGGAAGGGACTTTGGCTTTGACTCCCTGAAGTACATGGACCACGTCTTGGAGGCGATAGGGATTTTTGCCTGCGATTGTGTCCCGCTGGAGCCCCGCTGCCCGCTGCCGAGGCGGTGGTGCCTCGGTAGCGGGCAGCGAGGCTCCGGTGGGAGACAATTGCAGGCAAAAATCCCTTTCTCCTCCATGTCACGGTTCAATCTACTTCAGATTGATGTGGAAGTGGAAGATCCAGAGACGTCGGAGAACCCGACGCAGTCGTTTGCGATTCATAATATCGTCTGGAGGGGCACACAGCTTTTGGTCGTGATAATATGTATTATATGATATAGATATCTATGTATAATATGATATTATTTAGATATAGAGCTAGAATATTTACAGAACTTGGCCAAAGGCTCTGTACGCCTCGCCATTGCGATGCATCCATTGAAAACACAAGCGCATGGTACCATGGCTGCAAGCTGCTGAGGGCCACAGCCCCACCCACCACCCTCACCCACCTCTATAAAACATCACGTTTGTGGAAAGCTTATTGTTGGACTGGCTCGTAGTGGCTGTAATTCTGCACCAAGGCTGAATTTCTTGAACGTCTTCAAGTACTGTATTAGGGGCCCACTAACAGGTATATAAAAGCATACATAAAGTAGCATGCCATGGGATCTTTAAGTATTAAAATGAACAAACATACCAAACCAAGTCCACCCACCTGCTTCGATTGGTGCTGTGGGAGATGCCTTCTTCTCACAGATCCAGAGGTTTAAATCATTACACGACACATCAGCCCAGTTGTTGTTCCCTACTTCAACACAGTCTTCCTCTTGTTTATAACGGTTCGGTTCACCGACTTCCCAGTAACTGAAACCCAGAGAGAATAACAAGTTTACGACCCTCACGTTTCTACCATGAGGTGATAATCCATGTATGGATAGCACACTGTCTCTATCAGAGAAGAGCGGCTGCTTAACCAGAGTCATAAGCCTTACCTTAAAGTAATGTTTGTACCATCCACCCATTCCCAGTTTCCCTCTGTGCCTCTGATACTCAGCCCAATCCAGGACTCAATATGCCATCTCATAATAAAGTCCTGTGTAAATTGTTGCATGTTTTATCATGTTAACATGGGTGATTGAGTGAAGAATGCAACTTGCATCCACTCTTTCACACGCTCAATACACACACACACACACACACACACACACACACACACACACACACACACACACACACACACACACACACACACACACACACACACACACACACACACACACACACACACACACACACACACCTGTTCTTCTCTGCTGTTGATAACCACCAGGTCTGCGTTTCTTTGCAAGCAGTCCTCTCTACTGTCCTTCCAGGATTTCATAGTAGAAGACATTAAGTAGAAAGTGTTGTTGAAATACACCCAGTCCTGTGTTGTGTTTTCATCTGTTGAATTTAAGAGGGAAACCTTAATTATCAACATAAACTGGTTATCTTCCTAGGAAGTTGTTACTCACAAAACATAATCAGAAAAACAAAATAGAACTTGATAAAAAAACACCTTGTGTAGTATAGATCACAATGTGACCTTGTGTCGGAGATCAAAATAAAAGCTTTACTGAAATGTGGAAATGCTCGTGCAGAGGAGTTTAAAGAGGATAATGGGAGGCCGTAGCTTCAGATAAGTCACAGAGCTGCTGTTACATTTCTCAGTGTCACTGGTTACCATAGAGAATGATTGCCTTCCTGTAGTTGTGTTACACAGTATTGTGCTGAATATTTTTTGTCTTGCCAAAATATAGATTTCCCCATCCAGACATTTTTCATTGGTTGAAAAAATGTCATGACTACAAGACGTGTGTAACATATTAGTGAACTGAAGAAAAGTGTGGCTAAAAGAGAAAGCACAGAGAAGCGCTTGGGTAAGCGACTCAGCATTGATAGGTCAAAGTCTGATTCCTTTCCTGTACACACACAGTTGTGCCCATGACCTTTTTTAAAGTCTTTAGATGTTTATTGATGTGGAATATTATATTGAAATTACAAACACTGACAAACCTTTTACTGGGTAAAGAGTTATCTTTACCCAATAGAATGAAACTAGAAAATGCAATTCCAGCAGAAAATGTGAGTGCTGTAGTGCAAAGGGAGGTTGAAAATATGTTTTAATAAAGCCAATAGTTTAAGAAGTAAAGAATTGTGGACTGACTTTAATCAAGTGAAATGATTCAAACAGAGTTCGAAAGTATAAATGGAGTAAACAATGTAAACATGCACATCATTTCAATAAATAAACAAATTGTTAAAGTGAGTTGGAATACATTTTAGATAGAACTTTCAAATAAGTTTGACATAATGGAATCGTGTGTGTGTGTCATCACCTGTAGTAAAAGTGTGTAATTTACATTATTCTTTCACATCTAGGCTAAAAAAAAAAAAAGTTTTGTTCCTGTTGGTTGTCAGTTGAGGTCATGGGTAGGTAGGGAATTTATTTTATTTTTATTATTTTATTTTTTCCAGCGGCAGCGAATGATAGGTAGGTTGTTTTCATTTAAAAACGAGAAAATTCGCTCATCCTTGTACAGAATGAAGAGGTGCTGTACCAAAACGGAATTATAGTTTGCATCAAAAAGCTCATAAAATAATTTGGGTCGCACATAAATTGACAGGGTCGGTCGGAAACCGGAACCAAACAAAAAAAATGTTTAGGCCTAGTTAATCAAGATAAGCTAACAAAATGATATGGCTTATACCGTTGGACTCCCAGGGTTCACAACTTTCATATGATACATATTGTTTGTGTAGATAGCATGATGTGAAGCGTTTTCAACTAAGCTAGCATTTAGCTTCTACTGGTAGTTCACCGGACATGTAGTAAGACCTTAGCCTCTAGCCATATAAATGGGGGTCCCAATGCGCAAAGGCCAGATATATAAGGGGCGCCAGTGAAACAAGAGCAAACGTTTAAGCTTAACATTGTGTTTCTAGGTTAAATATTGACGTTGTTAGGCTCCGCAACGTCCGAAATGGTTAGTTTTTGTGATATCCACCTTGGGCTAGAGCAGGTGGAATTCACACGCTCAACGTAAGTCAATGAGACTAAATTTAAATATACGAAGCGGGTATGGAATTAAATTGTTGATTCTGAAGAAAGTATAAACGAAACCGAAAATCTGTTTATTAATATTTGAAGATCAAAGTGATTGAGTTGATTTGTTAAATGTTTGAACAAAGGTTTAAAAATTGACCAAGTTGCAAAGTCTGAAGTAACTGAAATGTCATAGAATGGGTGGACGGCTTCGCCATCCGCCCATTGACTTCCAATATAAAAAATTATATTTTAGAAGTAGGATATTTTAAAAGTGGAAAATATTTACAGAATTTGAGTAGTACTTCATGATTGCAAGCTAATATTAATGTTTAAAAATGGAATGGAGTGTCCAGGTGAAACATTGTGGAAGGAGTAGGTTCCCAAAATTTGAGGAGAATAATAAAGAAAGATGGAAAGTAGAATTAAGCCTAAGAACAAAAATAGTTGAGCGCTGCTTGCAGCACTCACCTTACTATTATATGACCTTAATTTTTAGAAACACTCACCCGTTAAATTCATGGATTTATCACTCTCGTCTGTCTGACATGTCTGGGAGTCTAAGAAGGGACAGAGTGTCCTACAGTTAAAATCAGCTCCAACACAGTTAGTCAAAAGCTCTTCATCAATCAAACTGAACATATTGATTGAAAAACAAAGTAAACCTTCAAATAAATCTAAAATAGTTATGAATAAAGAGTATAATGATGACAAGGGTTTAGAAGTTTACAAACGTTAAGAGGCTGTTCTTGTTTCACGACAAGGTGAAACCTGTATCAAAACACCCGGAACTTCTGTTTTTCAAAAACAACGTTTTTGAAAAACACACATAAAATCTCTTATTGTTAATATTAATAGATTACGGTATTATTATTTAGACTCACAGAGACGCAGAGAGACGTTGAGAATGGCTTGAAGAATACACAGCAGTCCAAAGCCCACCACAATACACTTCAATGGCTTCCCTCCTGATCAGTGGTACAAGGTACAGGTATAAATACATTATTGTTTTTTACACAAAGTAAAAGCCATTCATTGGTTATATGGATGTGTATTATTTTTTCAAAATGTATATATACTGTATGTCTTTTTCATATATATATATATATATATATATATATATATATATATATATATATATACATTTATATATATATCTTTTTTTTTAATGTAACCATTAAATATTATTTCAATCATTCTTATAAATAATTCCTCTACAAAGGCTCTCACCATATTTTCTCTTCATCATCACATTCCTGATGACAGGCATATTCACACATTCCTCATTGACTTCAGAGTCCTGTTCATAAGTTGTGTCCATAGTTCCACTCTAGACAGCGTCTCTTGTGTTTGTGCATAGCTCTTCTTTAAAACCTGAATAATGCCACATTTAAGAGGAAGTTGAACCACAAATGACATGCAGTATATATTTAACCAGCCTATCCAGCTTGCAGGTTTTAACTCCCCATCTGAGGGGAATGAGTCCTGTGTCATCTGTGACAAAGATAAGAAAAAATGCATGTCATCTGTAGTTCATCTTCTCCTCAATGCGACTGGTATTTGATATCTTGCAAAACATCTTCCTCTTCTTCAGTGGTAAGAAAATAGTCTTTGATAGAACAAAGAACTTGAAGTTCATAACACAGACACACAGTATGAATGCAGGGAGGATCCAACATCTCACAGTATGTTGGAATACAAAGAAATTAATAACATCTGCAAACGCTCAGCAAAGGAGAGGTCATTGTGCATCTGAAAGTATGGGAAACTGAAAACATTTACATTTAGGGCATTTATCAGACACTTTTATCAAAAGCAACTTGCAATAAGTACATTTGTCAGAAGGAGAAACAATATACCGCTGTCTGTATAGTAAGGATATTCATAGAACCAAGTGCCAAGCACTTACAATCGCTAGGTTAACCAATTCCCCATATACAACAAAGACAGCTAGGATAAGATGCAACACAACTAAGTACTTTTTATTACAAAAAAAAATTGGAGGGCCAGAATAAGTGAGTGCAGTAAGTGCAATGACGTACAACATACAATAAGTGTGTACATTATGTGCCAGGACGTACAACATACAATAAGTGTGTAGGAGGGGTGGGAGGGGGTGGAGAGATGCAGAGTCTAGGTGAACTCTGAACAATATGTTCTGCCGAACAGAGACAAAACATTTCAGGCCCGACAGTCCCTCCATCCAAGAGAGTTACTTGCAGGGGCGGAGTGGGGCACTTATAGCCACCGGGAGAATCCTCCCCGGTCCGGCACTCCCCCCCCCCCCAACACCGTTTTCTTTTTTCTGTAATAAAAAAAATAAAATTAATGATATAAGTATAATTAAGAAAATAAAAATGTGTAAAATAGGCCACAGTTCTGCTCTGTGCAGAAGAGAATTGGCGCTCCGAGAATAGGCTCTGTGCACTAGAACCCGGAAGTCAACTGACGGTGTCGGCATTCTAGTTTCCGGTCTACTTACTGACCCAGTCCATAGCGTGAACATGTCTGGCTTTTCTAGATGTCTCCAAGACCTACCGACAATAAATGTTAACGATGTTCACCGCATTGTTGGTGCTAGTTCCCTTGCACCTACAAGCAAGCGGTAAAAAGGATTTAAGCTCTATATTTCGAGTTATTTGCATAACTTTGAGGGTAGGTAACAGACTACCGGCTTTTTAGTGAACATTTGTTAGCGACAACATTTTTTTCTGTATTTAAAAAACTTAACTGTCCGTTGTTGTACTAACTGTACTAACGTGTGTCCATTTTTTAGTGTCTAGCAAAGATAACGGAACATCGGAGGTGATTATCAGAGCATTGTGCCACAGGTCCATGAAGAAATCAGAGAAGCCTCACAGCTTGAGTGTATGTTAAAGCTAGCGATAAACCAACCGTTATAAACAAACCGTTATACGCCTGTTTCTTTTATAACAGTGTCCGTGGGGGGATTTAGCTGAGGTCATATGTTTAATCAAATAACCAATACAAACATGTATATTTAAAAAAAACAGCACAAATGTACACACAAGCGCACTTTCCTCGTCAGCCACCACAACACGCAGAAAGCTCCAGCCGAGAGCGCCCACCACGGCCCCAACACAGTGCAGGCACGCGAGCCGCACACAGACACAAACACACCAGCTTCACATTGCCTCAAACTCCACTAAAATGTATTGGATATCAAATAGCATATATGTCTCCATACAAAATCAGTGATGCACATTGAGCTAGTTTACTCTGCCACCCCGACTTTTTGGTAGGCCTATACTTACAGTTGGTCTGGTTAAAGGGCTTTCAGTAGTTGTGCTTGTGGCATAACTTCTGTTGATTTTAGTGACCCTAATCATTTTGCTCGTTGCTGTCTCGATTAGTTTCCAGAATGCCATCAGATGCTCATATGATGGAAATCTATTTAAAAATACATCACACAAATACACACTGTTAATGGAAAATGCTTTGTTTGAGAGCTGTTCACGTATTTTAAAAACATACCCAGAAAACATTAATTTATTCTACAACAATAAAAAATCTATAGACCTGGTGTAGAAGCGGATGTCTTCTGGGGAAGTAGCAAACCGCTCGAGCCCAAATATAGTATGCAGCTGCTAGCTCTGGACCTGCTGTCTGAGCACCTCAATCTCTTTTTGTATAGCACTGTAGTGCTCACGGTCAACACACACTGTACTAGTAGCACTGTACTCATGGTCTAAGACCATCGGAACGGGTAGCTCAGGCTCTTCGGGGTCGGAGCAAGGCTCGGGACTCGCCGGTCAATCTCTTCGCTCCCACACACCAGCCCGTGTTTGCCTCGCGATGAAGTTGTTCCAGTTGAACAAAGAAGGCACTGAGTTGGGCAAAAGGAACCGTAACCCTTTTCCAGTTGATGTGTTGATGTGATCAACTTGTTGTCGAAATGCCGACTGCACAACTTCGTGTGGTTGGTGACTTCAAACCCCGTCCTCCTGATCTTCTGTATCCACTGCGCCCGAAGAATTGTTTTTTTTGGGAAGCGGTGGAAACTTAAACTGCCATTATACCGGCTGGAAGCTGAGCACAACGGTACACAGCAGTGTTGGTTTGATCCGCCTTCACTCCGTTGAGTCTTCTAACATTAAATTTCAGTTGTTTGGTTGGGTTTTCCATCTTTTTACTATTTATAGTTGCCGTGGTAACTGATACGGGAAGTAGACCGGAAACTAGTATGCCGACACCTGGCGACACCGGAAGTTCGCTTCTAGAGTTGTGCACAGAGCCTATTGGCGCACTTCCTTACAAGACCGGTAACCATAACAACGCCGGTAAAAAAAAAGCACTTCGATTCTGGCCGTAGTGCTCCCCGCACTACAGCCATCCGGAGGCGCACAGAGCTTTTGGCCGTGATATTATCTATACAATTATATTATACTATTATATATAGAACGTTATAAGACGTCATTAATTCGTCTGAAATATACCAGCCAGCACATACACATTTGACTAGCAGCTTGTGCTAGCTCCCGCCTAGCAATAACGTCAATGGTGGAGCTCTGGCTAACTGTTTTTCTGTCAATTCACCTGTACAACTCGTTAATGCCTGACTTCGGAATAAATCCGTTATTTTTGAGCACTTACATGCATCCCCCTCCAGCATCCGCCTCTTCTTTATTCTGGCCTTTTCAGCCCCTCCTTTCTCTTTTCTCTTCTTGCCTTCCATGAGTGCCAAAACAAGCAAAAGCAAGTAACCACGAACTTGCTCGCCTTCTCTGTCTGACGCGTCTTTAGGGTCATGCCATTAGACGTGGGGCCGCACATATATTCCCCGACATTTCCGAAAATGGACTTGACCTGCAAGCTGTTTATTGGATAAACGCATTTCCCATTCCCAGGAGTCTTTGCTCCATTCTACGTCAATTCAAGAAAAAAACAAATTAAAGTCTTAGAGAGTAGGCAAGTGGTATAAATATTGGTTGGATGTTCACGAGACATATATTGTTTATCTCGGGGAATTTCACGGCGTCTTGACGGGAATAAATTATGCTCAGGGCCGGCTTGCAGACGCCTCGCGGCCGCTCACAACTGTGGGCCGGTCCAACTGACTTCGTGGGCCGGTCCACCTGACCTCGCTGGCCGGCCGGCCGACCAGGAAATCTCCCGATCGTCCCGACGGCCACTCCGCCTCTGGTTACTTGCCTGATGGCCCTCCACGTCAGTCTGAGCTCCACATGTAATGGTTATAAATGTGTTGTAGTAGTAAAATGTTTAAAATGCTTAATGCAGTAGATAAGTAAAGAAATGCTACAAAATGCAAAAACAGACTTTTCTCACTATTTTTATCTGTTACCCATTGCTCTGCCCTTTGAAGTTATAATGTGATGCTGGTAAAATATGTTTTTGTTTATTTCCATGTTTATCTAAAAAATGCATTATTCTTTATTTGCTACAACATTATTCTGAAGAGCTAAATTAGGAAACTTGTTGCAGTGTTTCTTTATTCCATCTCATTTTGAGTTCAATCTCTCGATTGCTTTTGTTTTGCCTCGTTCAGCCTGTATAGGAATAGGAATAGAATAGTGTTCTTGTCGTCTTCTCTGTCATTACAACTTGGGACTTTGACCACAACACTGTGTCCACGTTGTTCTTTCTATACCCCCCTTACAGGTAAGAACGGTGGTTGTGTAATTGTTCATGTATTTACGTTTTAATGCTAGGGAACATGCCGAGAGGATTGTAGCCATGCATGGATTGTTTGAAAAAGTAGTTGGGTTGAACACGGAGGAGTCGCTCTGCCGTAGCTTGCTTGTTAGCATCACACGGGCAGGCGCAGACGCAGATTCCTTATTAAGCACGTGATTCCTGGACTGGAACCCTCCCTTATAAAAAGTTGTTAGTCGGTCTTGTAAGCCATCAGTCACTGCACTATTCTATTTCTCGAGTTCAGAACTCATTATCAATCTATGTAAACCTTACAGCATTGCAAAAATGAAAATTCACCAGTAAAACTTCTACTACCTGATTGCCTAAAAGTACATCAAAAAATTCTTCCAACACAAGCTCTGCATAAACACATTGATGTCAATGGTATCCGGCACGATGGCCCTATAATAGGAAGATGACTTAACAGAGGAGTGAAGGTTAGCATTTCAAGCTTTGTTTGCCTTGCATACCGAGGCAAAGCCAGGGGCCTCTCGGAATAGCCAAATTTTGTGGAAACATCATCGGGTCAAGGAGAGATGATAAGGTGCTTCCTTTCTAACATAGCAAAAGACAGCACTGCTTAAAATGAATTCGACTCCACTTTTCCATCCGACTTCATTGCGCAACGGTGAGTATCGCGGACCTCTAGCGTCTCTAGAGTGAAACTACAGTTTCCAAAGTTGGACTACAACAAGTGAAAGTTACGAATGTAACTACGGTTCTATGAATCCTGGATGACCGCGAGGCGTTGCTTAAAGCACTGGATATCTCAGACTCGCGCATGCGAGGTGGAGATGCTGTCCTCAGTGGGACAGCATCTGTTTAGATAAGGCACAACCTCTGTTAGGGCCACTATGACACAAGAACAGTTGCTCAGACTGCCGTATACCGGTAGTAGCAGAAATGTAAGCCCTAAGCGCCCGTACCGGGAACAGGATCTCGGACTCATTCCCCTCAGATGGGGAGTTAAAACCTGCAAGCTGGATAGGCTGGTTAAAATAGGTGCGTGAAAGCACTGTGGGCAAGAAAGCCACATTGGGCCATAAAACCACACCTGAGCAATCAGGGTTCCACCGCAGGCATGTATCTGCCACGGATAGGGCATGCAACTCCCCGACCCGCCTCGCAGTGGTGATGGCGAGCAGAAAAGCCACCTTCATGGACAGCCACTTCAACCCTATCTGGGTCAGAGGCTCAATAGGAGGTGATGACCTGGCCTCCAGCACCAGGGGAAGGTCCCAAGCTGGAGTCCTCAGAGTCCTAGGGGGATGCAGCCTCAGGGCCCCCCTAAGGAAGAGGGACACCAACCTGTGGCACTCCACTGTAGCTCCGTCAACCATCCCATGCTGGGAAGAAATAGCAGCCACATAGACCCTCAAGGTGGAATGAGAGCGACCACCATCTGCTACAGAAACTCCAGAACAGTGGCCACGGAACAGCGTACTGGGTCTACTGCCAGTCAGAGAACAACTTCCATCTGTTGGCATACTTTGCTCTGGTAGATGGTGCCCTGACACTCAATAGGATTACTGACGGTCGCAGTGCAAACATTCAGCAGTGAGTCGGGTCCTGCAGCGGCCAAGCCCAGAGCTGGAGGCGACGGGGATCTGGGTGCCAAATCTGACCCACCAGCTGCAAAAGGAGGTCCTTCCTGCAGGGGAGGCGCCATGGAGAGCTGCAGCAGAGCCTGCGCAGCAGTGGAAACCAGAGTCTCCCTGGCCAGTAGCAGAAACACCGTCAGGAGTATGGGAAGAATCAAGGGCAGTGGTGGGAAGGCATACAGAGGACTCTGTGGCCAGTCGTGAGCTAAGGCATCCTGTCTGAGGGGGCTGGTCACCTCCGTCCAGGAGAACCAGAGGGGGCAATGTGCAGATTCCTCTGAAGCAAAGAGGTCCACTTCTGCCCCACCACCTCCGGATGAAGCCGCCAATCCCCCGGTGGGGGCTTCTGCCGCGATAGGAAATCTGCGACCTGATTCCGTTTCCCCGGTATGAAGACCGCACGCACGCTGGCCAGTTGGGGATATGCCCAGGTCAACAGGTTCCGAGATACCCGAAGTAGCCGTGAAGACCGGGTTCCCCCTTGGTGGTTGATCTGGGTGCTAGCTGTACCGCTCTAGTACATTGATGTTTGTTTGGTTCTGGGCCGGCCACTGCTCCTGGGCAGTCCTGCCCTGCCAAACCGCGCCCCATCCCAAGAGGCAGGCGTCTGTTGTGACCAGCTCCCGGCGGGATGGAATGGTGCCCATGGGTACACCCACAGATATATACAACCTCTTTCTCCATGTGGACAGAGAGAAGAGGCATTGGCGAGACACCCTGACCTTTTGGTGCCTGTGCCACTGGGGTCCAAGTGGAGGCTGTTCCCACATCTGCATAGGGCGCAGAGACAGCAAGCAGAGAGGCACCACAGCTGAGGCAGCTGTCAGCTTGCCCAAGGGCTGAAGGGAAAAATTAATGGCACCATCCTGCCATACCCGAAGAGGGGGAGGCAGAGGAGGATGTAGGTTAAATGCAGAGGTTACAGATGGGCCCTCATCGCATCTGAGTCCAGGACCAGCCCCAGGTATGGGACCTTTTTGGATGGGTCCAGGCGACTTTTCACAAAGTTTACCGTCAGGCCAAGCCAGGCTGCGTGCAAGAGTAGCCGAGCCGTGTCCTGGGCTGCCTGACACTGGGACGGTGCACAGATCAGCCAGTCGTCCAAATACGGCAGGACCTTCGTGCCCTGCTTCTGCAGGGGTGCGAGAGCTGCCGCCACCACTAGGGTTGGGTATCGTTTGGGTTTTATCCGATACCGGTGCCTACTCGGTACTTTTCAAACGGTTCCGGTGCTAAAACGGTTCTCGAACCGGTACTTAAAAAAACGAAACCGCACACACTTGCATACATGCACGACTTGTTATGAGTTTCACATTAAGCAGACACTGTCAGCGGACACTGAGTTGAATGGCAACGGTGTTTGCTAGCCTACTTGATATGCAAGATTAACGGTTGGCATTAAATTACTCGACTTACCCGAAGAGGCTGCTGTGAGTGCTGTGACTGATAAATATCTTTTTAAAAAATAATTACTAATAATATTAATTACTCGCTGCAAGCAGGCAGGCACGCATCATGGTGCAACATTACTGCCAAAGTCATATTAAGTAATATAGCCTAACTCAGGTGCGCAAGGCAGCCACAGGAGACGCCAACATTGTTTTCAACCACTCGGTACCGCGCTGCATTAATTCCCAAGTTTTGAAAATAAAAAGTATTTGAAGCGAATAACGACTCTGTTTTTGATTTGTTTATTTGGTTTTGAACAGAAAGTTTTGGATGCATGCATCGGCTTTGAGTTTTTTGTCTGTTACTTCAGAATTACATTCGCTCGCAACACACACACACACACACACACACACACACACATACACACACACACACACACACACACACACACGGTATATAAAGAAATCCTATCCTAACGAAAGTACACACCGTTATTCAGTGTGAACCGGTATAGCACCCAGCACTAACGCAAGTTGACGCCGCAACACCATGGGGGCGGGGCAGGGGGCGTTAAAAAGCGCCAGGCACCGTTATGAGGAACCGAAATGTGCGTTCTTATTCGATCTCGTTACAACCATTTACGTCGGAACCGGTTCCCTACTGGAACCGAGTTTCGGTACTCAACCCTAGCCACCACCCTGGTGACTACCCTCTGGGAAAGGGAGAGACCAAAGGGAAGTACCCTGAATTGAAAATGACGGCCGCGAAAGGCGAACCGAAGGAAGTGCTGATGGTGCGGTGCAATTGGGACGTGGAAGTATGTGTCCTTCAGGTCCACAGTGGTGAACCACACTCCCCTTGTGACCACCCACACTCCTGGTTAGACCGGACAGCTTCTGCCTGGTCTGCCTAGCTCGGGCAGCCCCCTCCAGTGCTTCCAGGGCAGCTGACCCAAAAAGCTCCCCTGGTTCCACCGGCACCGCACGGAGGACCCTCCTACATGTCTCTGTCAGTGGAGACTGCGCAAGCCACACCTGGTGGCGAGTCTGTACGAGGATGGACATAGTGCGTCCTAACTCCCTTGACATGAGGGCAAAAGATGGAGTAGACTAGATGGCCACATTTTCCTAGCCCGAGGTGAATGTCCAGTAGCGCTAGGCATTCTCAAGTTTACAACGCAAACACATCTGGGGCCGTATTCACAAAGGATCTTAGGGCTAAAAGTAGGTCCTAACTGGTGGAATTTAGGAGTAACTCCTAAAAATAATGGGCGTGTCGCTCTTAAATTTAGGACTCCTAACTTTTTTCACTAAGAGCAATTCACAAAGTCATTTAGGCCTAAAAGTAGCACCTAAGTCTAGGAGAGCTTAAAAGTCCTCAAGAGGAGTCCTAACTCAGTAAGACCTATTCACAAAGAATCGTAAAATGCCTGCGAGACAAAATGTTAGGGTATTAAACTTGTTGTGGAGTTAGTGCGCGATGCAATAACATCCCCGACTAACAGGAATAATCAGATTAGTCCCGAAATAAAATGTTTGGCCACACTACGTTATTTAGCAACAGGGGAAATGCAACTTTGCAATGGCGACGATTTAAAAATATCGCAACCATCAGTCAGCCGTGCCCAGTGGCGCAACTGCCTACTTTCTGGGGGGTATGCAGACACATAGCAGGCGCCCCCCCCCCCCCCCCCACATCAGTCCCGAAATAAAATGTTTGGCCACACTACGTTATTTAGCAACAGGGGAAATGCAACTTTGCAATGGCGACGATTTAAAAATATCGCAACCATCAGTCAGCCGTGCCCAGTGGCGCAACTGCCTACTTTCTGGGGGGTATGCAGACACATAGCAGGCGCCCGCCCCCCCTCCCCCCCTTTGATCTGGACACAAATTTGACCTAAAACACACTCTGATATCGAATCAAAAAATTCATTTTGAGTGCACCAGGACAGATATCCGGTCTTTTTTCAGAGGCAGCCTTTCGAAGATGCTCTGCCAGTGTAACATCATACCGTGCTATAAGAGATCAAGGATACCCAGAACATTTCCCTTTCTAGGATGTCCTAACTGTGCATTTTGTCCCCCTCAGTGGCAGGTTTCTTTCTGCAAGGAAGAGTATGCAGTCGATCACTCTAGTCAACAGGCTCTCTGCAATTCGCTATTTTACCTAGGCATAAGCGGGATGCCAATTCTTTCCACATCAGATACGCATTTATGTGGTAACCACTTGTTTCATGGTGCTCCAGTATCTTTGAAAGACACTGCCAGTTATTATACCCCACCACAAGGCGCGTGTCAGCAACTCCAACTTCACCAAAAAGCTTACAAGCAAAACAATAGACTCTGTTAGAGTACAGTAACCAATAGGGGTGGGAAAAATAATAGATTCTTTGATGCATCGCAATACTGTGTAGAACGATTCAGTCTCGATTCAGATACGATAATAATCTTTATTTATTTTTTTGGATTTTTAATTTATTAACTTTTGGATTATTAACAGAGTTATAAAGCATCAACTTTATAACTCAGTTTTTACTGGTTATATTGACATAAAACAAAGACTTGCATAGAGATTGAAGAAAAAAAAATTGCCGGACGACGTGAGCGGAGTGAGACGGTTCCTCGGAATGGTGAATCACCTGGGGAAGTACTTACCTCATCTAGCAGAGAAGACACAGCCACTCCGGGACCTGTGAAGCAGAACATGTTTCAGTGGGGGCATGATCAACAAAGAGCATTCAATAACAAGAGGAGCTGAGCTCACCACCAGGGCTGGCGCTCTACAACGCAAAGGTGGAGACGGTCGTCTCAGCTGACGCGTCATCGTTTGGACTAGGAGCTGTGCTACTCCAGAGACAGGAGGAGGGCCACCTCAAGCCAGTCGCATATAGCTCCAGATCACTCACAGACACTGAGAAAAGGTACGCCCAGATTGAAAAAGAGGCCTTAGTGATCACATGGGCGTGCGAGCGTTTCTCAGACTTTCTGGTGGGCATCAGGTTCCATGTGGAAACGGACCACAAGCCTCTGGTTCCGTTACCAGGTTCAAAGAGCCTGGATGAGCTCCCCCCGCAAATTCAAAGACTCAGAATGAGACTGATGGCTTTCTGCTACTCCATCCCATGTGGCCGGCAAGAAGTTGGCCACGGCGGATGTGCTGTCAAGGGGACCGTTGAGGGACAGAGGGCAGCCGGAGCAGGAGAAGGAAGTCAACCTGTATGTCAACATGGTCATGTCAACCCTCCTGGCTACAGAAAAGAGGCTACAAGAAATAAGGGAACACCAAGAACGTGATGAAATACTGAGCCAAGTGAAAAGGTACTGTAGGCAGGGCTGGCCAGACAAATCCACAATAGACAGAGCTTACCTTCCATACACACAGGTCCAGGAGGAACTATCAGTGGAGAACGGCTTACTACTAAAAGGAAGTAGGCTTGTTATTCCCAAGCCACTACAGAGAGACATACTTCAGAAACTGCACGCAGGACACCAAGGCATAGTAAAGTGTCGTGAAAGAGCCAAACAATCTGTCTGGTGGCCGGGAATGTGTACACAGCTTCAGAAAGTGGTCGAGGGCTGCGACACATGTGCCAAGGAAAGAGTCAACCCCAGGGAGCCACTGCTTCCTACAAAGTTCCCTGACAGACCATGGGAAAAGGTGGGTGCTGACTTGTTTCAGTGGAATGATAACCAGTACCTATTGGTGATAGATTATTTTTTCCGTTTCATTGAAGTAGCTAAACTGACATCAACAACCTCAGTAGCAGTAGTGGAACATTTCCATCTTCGCCAGGCATGGCATACCGTCTGAGGTCATGACAGACAATGGACCCCAGTTTGCGTCTGAATACTTCACTAGGTTCGCTACACTGTGGGGGTTCACACACACAACGTCCAGCCCAAGATACGCTCAGAGAAATGGGGAGGCGGAACGCGCTGTGCGTACAGTTAAAGACCTCCTCCAGAAGGAAAAATACCCTAATTTAGCCCTCATGGCTTACAGAGCCACCCCACTCGCCAATGGATACAGTCCAGCACAGCTGTCTATGGGCCAGCAGCTCAGAACAACAGTTCCGGTCACTCTGTCATCTCTGAAACCTGGCTGGACTGACATAACCGAACTCAAAAAGGAGGAGCAGACGAAGCGACAGGGATTGAGTTGGAACTTTAACAAAAGACTCAGAGCTCAACATCTCACAAGTCTGGCAACAGGGGACCATGTCTGGATAAAGGATACGAAGGAGAAAGGGACGGTGATAAGACAGGCGGAAGCACCAAGGTCATACGTCATTGACACTCCCAGAGGGGTCCTGCGCCGCAATCGAAATAACCTCGTTACTACTCCAGTGGCGCCAGCAGCGCAGACCATCCTACCAGAGCCGGAGCCACCCACTGGTCAGCCAGTGACTCCAGATCAAACAGGGTCCAGTTCAGCCAGGCAGTCCTGAGCGTCCCGCACGCTACCCTGCAAGAGAGAGACAAACCCCAGGGTACCTGAAGGACTTTGTGGTTAAATAGCAGGTACCCTGGGTAAGACTGGGTGGTTTCTACGGGGCAGAATAAACCCCAACACTCAGTAGGAGGTTTGGGCAGTCTACCGCACCTTCTTAGTTCAGTTTTGCCAATAAATGTTCAGATCCTTATTGTTCATGAAACATAGTCTGTTTAATAACTTTACAGTAATATTCGAGAAGGGGAACAGTTAACCTTCTCAATATAGTCTGTTACAGTTTAGTGTTGTTAGTCAGATATCAGTACAACTGATCCTAGAAAGGGGGATGTAGTGTTAATGGATTTATTGGACACAGGATGTGATGTCACCCCCTGGTGGTTAGGCAGGGGAGGTTGTAAACAAGGAGTGGAATAAAGTCATGCTTCAAGAGTACACGCTGGAAACCTCTCTCATCACTTATTTCCGAGTTACAACTACCTAACTCTACAATAACTAGTGTAAATTCAATAGGCTTACTATATAATCGCCTAGCTTCTAAAGATGGCTACTATTTTATTTTTTATTTCGTTTGCACTACTATGACACATATTTTCCAAGAGCACCTTACCATGCATACTGAATCACAGGGTCTGTCCCTGCAATCGTCTGATTCAAGCATCTGAACCCAACGCAGACTATTCATAATATTCTAATGAACACGGAAGAGGCAGTGAATGAAGTATTGATTAGACGGCGATTCAGACACTGTCACAGAGTGTGAGAGGAGAGTTGACGGAGAAGATGGCGGTTGACCTAGTTTCAAAGTTTATAGGCCTACCGTGTATACTCGGTTATACCGGTGTTGACGCGAGTGTATGTCCACACCGCGTCAACCCTATGGTCTTCTATATATCTAGTGCCAGCAGATAGTGTCTAACTTATACGGGAAACTCAGACAATGACGTTGAAAAGTTCCTTAAAAAATAGAAAGTTTTTCTTTGACTAACCATTCAGAAGCATCCTGCTGAATTCTCGGAGTCTGAGGTTCTGCAGGAGCCTCCTCTCCTTCTTCAGGATCCGATTCAGGTTAGAACATCTATGGTTGAACAACTGAAGCTGCCATGTCCGCTAACTTCACATGGGGTCATCCCTATGTTCCCCGGGTTCTATGTTCCCCGCTCGGGGAACATAGGACCCTTTTTTAAAAAAAGGTCCTATGTTCCCCGTTTTTCCCAAAAAGGGTCCTATGTTCCCCTGTAGCCATACATACCGGGGAGCATAGGACCCTTTTTGGGAAAAGCGGGGAACATAGGACACTTTTCTGGGAAAAGGGTCCTATGTTCCCCGCAATATATCAATTTTTAAAGATATTTAAACTTTGACGCGACATTCGCGTGATGACAGCCAATCGGCGTTCAACAGCCTGGCCACTGAGTGACATGTGTAACGTAACAGCCAATCAGCGTTCAACCGGCCAACTCAGTGCAGTGCAGTCCGGGGTGAACTGCAGCATGGAGGAGAAAGTGATTGTTGCCGTTTGCGACTCCCGGAGCTCTTTATATGATAGTATATAATATAATATAATTGTATAATAATATCACGGCCAAAAGCTCTATGCGCCTCCGGATGGCCGTAGGGCGGGGAGCTCTCGTAGGGATCGGGCTTCTCGGGGTTTGTTTACCGGTGTATGAATAGACTGCGTCAGGTTCTCCGACGTCTCTCCCTCTTCCACAAAAGGTAAAGACATGCAATGGTAGTTATCTCGGCCGGAATTTGGCAGTAATGGTGGAAAAAGTAACAGACCGGGGAACATAGGACCCTTTTTGGGAAAAGCGGGGAACATAGGACCCTTTTTTTTATGTTCCCCAGTCTCATACAAAGAGGGGAACATAGGACCCGGGGAACATAGGACCCGGGGGAACATAGACACGCTCCCCTTCACATGCTAGAGAAGCCCCTGACTGCAGCCCGCAGACGGAGCCCACATGGAGGGGGCGGGCACTCAGTCCACATGGAGGGGGCTGGCACTCCGCCCACATGGAGGGGGCGGGCACTCAGTCCATATGGAGGGGCCGCCCACTCAGTTCACATTGAGGACTGGTCAAACAGCATTTCTGATCTCGTTTCTGACCTGAAATTAGCTGAAATGTACCTGAAATTACCTGAAATTAGAGTGTGCCCGCCCGAGCGAGTGATGCCTAAAACATGCAAGTAAGTGAGACTGTCGAAATGCTTAATATATTTAGTAATATTCCTGCAATTGTGTATTATGTCTTGTTAACTACTTAATCGTCAAATCCCGCCGGCGAGAAAGTTTTAGTAACACCTAGCATGTTCCCCCCCAACATGCTAGGTCAATTTTCAGCATCATAAGGTTGAGTGATATAGTCATGTCATACACCGTTTGAAAGCTTAGAATCTCAGGAATGTCAACCAATGTCAACCATTCGGTGGAATAAATATGTTTAATGAATATAGATCAAATGTATCCCAGTGTCTTAGGTCAAAATAGCCCCCCTCACCCTCCCCCACCCTTGGTGCATTCTTACTTTATCGTCATTGTGGATATCCTTAGCAATGAGTTGATACTTCATGTTGGGTCTTGAAATGTTCATAAGAGTCCACATAAATCGAATATCAATATTATTTTTATTCTAATTACATTGTGTATATGCACAAGCCATCTTATACAAAGCAGCCGAAAAATAGGAAACCGAAACGCTGCAATGTTTTTTTGTAGAAAACTGCTTTTATGTTTATACTGGTTTTCTTTGACTTTTAGAGACACCATCAATTCAATTCAATTCAATTTTATTTGTATAGCCCTTAATCACCATTACAGTCTCAAAGGGCTTAACAGGCCAAATATTAGTGACACCCCCCTTTACCCATGCCCCCACACGGGCAAGAAAAAACTCCCTTGAATCAGCAAGGAAGAAATCTTGAGAAGAAACGCAGTGTAGGGGATCCCTTCTTCCAGGGATGGTCAGGAGTGCAATGGGTGCCACAAATGGCATACAGGTAAATACATGTACATCATATTAAAATGGTGATGGGGTTCTGGCCGGTTATCCATGAGGAGAGTCCAGGCATCCAGTCCAGCACCCGCAGCACGCTACAACTGACAGAATAGTGAATTAGAACGGAAAAGTACATAGTGGGAATGTATAATGTAATAAGAAAAGCACAAGCAAACAGAGTAGTCTTCACTACGCATCTGTTGTTTTCACACTCCAAATGCAAGATTGTAGAGGTGCGTTTTGAGCTTCCCTTTGAATAGCTCCACAGAGTCAGCTTCCCTGATCGCTGATGGCAGCCTATTCCATAAAAAGGGGGCTCGATAGGCAAATGCTCTCTGTCCAGCCGATTTCTTTTTAACCTTCGGCAATGAAAGAAGGCCGGCTCCCGAAGACCGGAGAGACCGAGAAGGACTATAAGGAATAATCAGGTCCTTCAGGTACAATGGAGATAGTCCATGCAAGGCTTTATAGGTTAGCAATAGCACCTTAAAGTCTGATCTGAAAGTTATTGGTAGCCAATGTAAAGAGGCGAGAATAGGTGTAATATGATCAAACTTTCTCGTTCTGGTCAGCAATCTAGCTGCCGCATTGTGTACCAGCTGTAGACTCTTTGTAGCAGAGTTCGGTAATCCCGAGAACAGTGCATTGCAATAGTCCAGTCTTGACGAGACAAACGCATGAATCAGTGTCTCTGCATCCACTACAGATAACATTGATCTGATTCTTGCAATGTTTCTCAAATGGAAAAAGGCAATTCTAGTTATACTTCTTATATGCTGATCAAAGCATAGTTGAGGGTCGAACAAGACACCAAGATTTCTGACGGATGCACTCTGTGGGATGGCGAAGCCATCCAACCACAGAGAGACATCCTCAAACTTTTCCCGGTCCCGCTTCGAGCCAATAATCATCAGCTCTGTCTTCCCAGTATTAAGCTGTAGGAAGTTTTGTGACATCCAGCCCTTCACAGCAGCCAAACAGGACTCAACCTTTTGAATCTGGGCAGAATCCCCGGAATCCACAGGAATGTAGAGCTGGGTGTCATCCGCATAGCAATGGAAACTAATTCCGAAGCCGCGAATAACGTCACCGAGGGGAAGCATATAAATTGCAAAAAGCAATGGACCAAGAACCGACCCTTGTGGTACGCCAAAGCGCAATTTACAATGCTTCGATTCTGCACCCTCATGAAGCACAAATTGGGTTCTATCTGTGAGGTACGATTCAAGCCAACCAAGAGCCGTACCCCCGAAACCAACATAGTGTTCAAGACGGTGAAGAAGAGTGCTATGGTCAATCGTATCAAACGCAGCGCTCAGATCCAACATCACAAGCATTGTGCTTGTGTTTTTATCCAAAGCAAGAAGGATGTCATTTACAACTCTTGTAATAGCAGTTTCAGTTGAGTGGAAATTCCTGAACCCCGACTGGAAAGGTTCGAAGAGATTATTCCTCGTCAAATAATCAACAATTTGCTTTGCTACAATCCTTTCCTGTACCTTAGACAAGAAGGGCAGATTCGATATAGGCCGATAGTTCCTGACTAATTCAGGATCTAGGCCAGGCTTTTTGAGTAGCGGTTTTAACACCGCAGCCTTGAAATTGGAAGGAACAATTCCTGTTGAAAACGAAAGATTCATAAGCAAGAGGATAACAGGCCCCACCGCTGGAAAAAGTTCCTTAAGAACCCTAGAAGGGAGCGGATCCAACATACAAGTTGTTGGCTTTGAGGCCTTTATCACCCTTTCAAGTTCCACCAAGGAAATCGCCTTAAACTCCAAAAGAGTTGCGTCAGAGTTCACCATCCTACTTGGCAGAACCCCATCCTGCCCCACAGGATGTGTAGGATTAGCCGCCCGGTAAGCATCAATTTCCTCTCTAATTGATTGAATCTTATTCTCAAAGAAATCCATGAATTCACCTGCCGAGATCGAGGAGCCTACGGTCAGATTCTGTTTCATCATCATCCATCAATATACAAGTTATAGCCTACTCCATGGCTGATGTATTGCACTACTAGGGCCTACTTTTATTATTCCATTGTATTAGTCTACTCAACATTACCAACAACAAAAACTGAAGACCAGGAACTGGAACCTGGGAACCTGGTATGTAATATGTGTGTAATGCTGGAGGTTGTATGTATAGCCAGATGAAATAGTCTGATGACTAGTTGAATAGCGTTTTTTATCACTGAAAACTCATCAGTAGTAGTAGCCTTTGTTTGCATACCATTTTGTGGTTTTGGGAGAGTAGGGTGTCAAGTACAGACACAAATAATTTTTCTTTCTTCTTCAAGGAAGATGATGTTGTCCTGAAGGACACAATTCAGGCAGCAGCATGGTGCCAGTTACAGTCTTTCAAGGACAGCGTTTCTCTCCCAGAGGTCATTGGGATGGAAGGTTGAGAGCAGATGGCAGCATCAACACAGCGCAAATCCCATGACGGCGGGGATGAGGAAGAAACGTGGAAACCATTCCAATTCTCATTCAGATTACATACTGACTATGAATTGTTCTGTGTGGAGATGATGGACAGGAGAAACCTGAAGGTGTTTGCCTATTTTGAGTCAAACACCTCTCCCCCTCCCCGTCCCCCTCCCCGTGACGCCTGCGCCACACGAGTCCAATGTAGTCTGATGATGCAGCATAATGGCGGCGCTTGGCAGCTATGGCGGCGGTGACGCGATTTCGGGCGACAGAGTGTCACGTCCGTGCAGAGTCGCCAGTCCTCTAGAGGGCGACGCTCACTCAAGCATCCACCATCAACCATTTGCTTTACACTGGTCTCCACTTCCACTCACTTCCTATTTAAGCACTGGGTGTTTGTTCCCTCTTCACTCTGTCATGGAGTTTCGTGAGTACAGTTCTCCCTTAGTTTCCTCCTCTCCCATGAGGACTAGTTTGTGTGCCTTAGCATATTCTATTGAATACTGGTAAATCGCGATTAGCATCAGCTAACTAGCTTAGCATTACCATTGACATTCACCAACATCATATCACTGCCTATGTGGACTTAACCTTCCTGTGGATTACCCCTTCCTTTGGATTACCCTAGCGTGAATAACCTTTCTGTTGTACTAACCGTTCTATTGTGGACTTCAATAAACCTCACTGTTGCACCCGACCTGCCATCTGCGTGTGTGCCTGAAAACCCCGGCCTGATAGCATGACAGAGTCAAGCCAAGGCGCAGCAGAGCTGCAGGAGATCAGGGACGCCTTAGTTCAGCTGGGCGCCATCATCAATGCCCACGCACCACAATTGAGGCGTTTGGAGCTGGATATGCAGCAACTGAACATTACTGTTCGAGAGCTGTGTGCACGATCTCCACCTGTCCCATCAACCTCAGATCCTAGCAGTAGGGCGGAGTCCAGTGCCCACGCTGCCCCTGCTCTGCCTCCCGTCAATCCCACCATCACTATACCTCTATCTGCCCCCCAACCATTCTCTTGGGAGCCTAGAGCCTGTCGGGGCTTTATGCTTCAGTGCTCCCAGATATTCCTCCACCAAGCACGTCTCTTCCCTACCGAACCAGCGAGGGTGGTCTACATCATCTCTCGACTCTCGGGATCAGCCTTGGAGTGGGCAGCCGCTGTCATGGATAGCCAGCTGCCTGAAGCAAACGACAGCCAGCTGTTCCTGCATCGCCTAGGGTTGATGTTTGACACAGGGCGCACCGAGGACCAGGCCGCACAACAAGTCCTTACTATCAACCAGGGGACCCGGTCTGTAGCCCAGTACGCCGTGGAGTTCCGCACCCTGGCGATCCGAAGTGGCTGGGGGGATCAAGCCCTGCGTTCAGCCTTTTACCGCGGTTTACAGGAGGCCGTGAAGGATGAAATGGTCAACCGCGACTGGGGACAGCCGCTTGACGAGCTAATCCACTTAGCCATCCACCTTGATGCTCGCATTCAGGAGCGTCGCCGCGACCGCCGGGAGACCCGGGCACCCATGACGACCTTCCTGCCACGGCCAGCCACCCCCGCTCTCAATCCAGCCCCGGCCCGGTTACCTGAAGAACCCATGGAACTCGGCCGCCTCCGGCTGAGTCGCGAGGAACGCAGCCGCCGGCTCCAAAGAGGCCTGTGCATGTACTGTGGCTCTTCCGGGCATCAAGCACAACACTGCCCAGACCTACAGGGAAAAGACAGCGCTCGTCAAGGGACCCATGGCCTCTGATGAGTGGTAGCGCCAAGACCCCTGGACCCGCCAACCGTCTCTCCATCGCCATACAACTCCGTCACGTAGGCAAGAACCATCCCATTGCCTCCCTCAATGCCTTGGTGGACTCCGGCGCGGCAGTCAACCTGATGGATATTACCCTAGCAAAACAGCTGGGGATTCCAACCACCCCGGTGGCCATCCCTCAGGCGGTCCAGGCATTGGATGGTCGCCCCTTGGGCTCTGGACATCTGGAGCGGGTGACAGCTCCTCTCATTATGTCCTCTCATGATGACCACCAGGAGACTATACACTTTTGGCTCACCACCACACCGCAGGACCCGGTGGTGCTGGGTTACCCCTGGCTTGCTGTCCATGAACCTCAGTTTGCGTGGGCGGTTGGCTCCCTACTCCACTGGGGCCCTGCCTGTGCCACGGCTGGTCACCTCCCAGCTCAACCACTAACACTACCCGGTGTTTCCCGCGTTACCATGGAGGAGGAATTCGCCAGAACCTCATTTCCCACCACCGTGTCTCCTGTTCCGTCGGCTGGCACCACCTCCACATTTTGGCCCCGCCGGAAAAAACAGACTTGTCCACGGTCCCTACTTGTTACCATGATCTGGAGGAGGTCTTCAGCAAGAAGAAGGCCACCACTCTCCCTCCTCATCGGCCGTACGCCTGCGCCATCGACCTCCTGTCTGGAACCTCTCCCCCTAGGGGGCGTCTCTACTCCCTTTCCGTCTCAGAGAGCCAGGCAATGAAGGATTACATCATAGATGCGCTGCGCCTTGGGCTAATTCGCCCTTCTACGTCTCCGGCTGCAGCACCCTTCTTCTTCGTGGAGAAAAAGGACGGCGGACTGAGGCCGTGCATCGATTGCCGGGGACTTAACAACATAACCCGGAAGAATAAGTACCCCTTGCCCCTCATGTCGACCGCATTCGAGCGTCTTCAGGGCGCCACAGTCTTCACCAAACTCGACCTCAGGAATGCTTACCACCTGGTTCGCATGCGGGCCGGAGATGAGTGGAAGACCGCCTTCATCACACCCACAGGACACTACGAATACCTCGTAATGCCGTTTGGTCTGTCAAACAGCCCGGCGGTTTTCCAGAACCTCATCAACGACGTACTGCGCGAATTCCTGGAAGTGTCTGTGTTTGTATACGTGGATGACATACTCATCTTCTCCAAGTCCCTCCAGGAACATGTCAGCCACGTCCGAGCCGTCCTAAAGGCCCTCCCCCTGAACAAACTGTTTTGCAAGGTGGAGAAGTGCACGTTCCACTCTGCTTCAACTACCTTCCTAGGGTTTGTAGTGGGCCCCCAGGGGCTCTCGATGGACTCTGAAAAGGTCAAGGCCATCGTGGATTGGCCAATACCCACCTCCATCAAACAGGTTCAAGGGTTCCTGGGATTTGCCAATTTCTATCGGCGTTTTATACGCAATTATAGCGCCTTAGCGTCCCCTATCATAGCCCTGCTTCGGGGGGGTCCCCGTCGTTTGGTGTGGACAGAGGCAGCTCAGAAGACCTTCGAGGACCTCAAGCAAAGGTTCTGCACGGCGCCTATCCTCACCCTTCCAGATCCAGCCCTACCCTTTGTGGTGGAGGTAGATGCTTCGGACTCCGGGGTAGGGGGAGTGCTTTCGCAGCGGGCAGCGGAGGACAGCAAGCTCCACCCTTGTGCCTTCTTCTCTCGAGCTCTCTCCCCAGCGGAGCGAAACTATGATGTGGGTAACCGGGAACTGCTAGCCATCAAACTAGCACTAGAGGAATGGCGTCACTGGCTCGAGGGCGCAGCCAACCCGTTTCTTATATTCACTGACCACAAAAACCTGGCTTACCTCGGGGAATCTAAACGCCTGAACCCCAGGCAGGCCCGCTGGGCCCTCTTCTTCAGTCGTTTCAACTTTGTGGTCACCTACCGCCCAGGGTCCAAGAACGGCAAGGCTGATGCCCTTTCACGCCTCCACACTACGGAGGCGGAGCCTGCAGTGTTGGAAACCATCATCCCCTCCTCTAAAGTCGTGGCCGCTGTACGTTGTCATCTGGAGGAGGAAATTCGACAGGCACAAGGACCCACACCGGCACCCACGGAGACTCCTAAGGGCCTCTTGTTTGTGCCTCCACCCTGCCGCACTAAGGCCTTGGAGTGGGCTCACGCTTCCCGATTGGCCGGCCATCCTGGAGTTCGACGTACCCTGGAATTACTCCGGAGACGATTCTGGTGGCCGAAACTCCGTCAGGATGTGACTGAGTATGTTGCAGCGTGCACGGTCTGCATGGGGGCGAAACCAGACAACCGCAGACCAGCAGGACTCCTACAACCCCTTCCGGTCCCACATCGCCCCTGGACACACATCACCCTTGATTTCATTACGGGGCTGCCCCCGTCACAAGGGAACACCGCCATCCTAGTGGTTGTGGATCGGTTCTCCAAGGCCGCTCGCTTCATTGCCTTGACCAAACTCCCCACGGCCAAACAAACAGCAGATATTTTGGTGAGAGAGGTGGTGCGCTACCACGGACCACCAGAAGATCTTGTCAGTGACCGAGGTCCCCAGTTCGTGGCACGTTTCTGGAAGGCCTTTTGGGGCAACTTGGGAGCATCAGTAAGCCTGACTTCGGGCTACCACCCTCAGTCCAACGGGCAGACTGAGCGAGTCAACCAGGCCCTCGAAATGTATCTCCGGTGCTACACTGCCAAAGACCCAACCAAGTGGAGTCAGAACCTCTTGTGGGCAGAGGTGGCCCACAACCAACAGTGGAGTGCTTCCACAGCTACCTCCCCCTTTGAGATCATGTGGGGATACCCCCCGCACTTGTTCCCCTCCTCCCCAGAGATAGGGGACGTGCCTGCGGCTCGCAGCTCGGTGGCTCGCCTCCGCGCCCGCTGGCAACAGGCTCGTCAGGCCCTGCTTCAGTCTCAGAGACAGATGAGGCAACAGGCCGACCGGCGGCGACGACCGGGTTCGACCCTGAAGACTGGCCAGCGAGTATGGCTGTCCACTAAGAGCCTGGCCCTGAAAGGAGAAACCCGGAAATTGGCCCCAAGGTACGTTGGACCGTTCCGGATTCTCCGGAGGATATCCAAGACGGCCTTCCATCTGGAGCTGCCACGAGCTATGCGAGTTCACCCCGTTTTCCATCGCTCCGTACTACGCCCTGCCACCTCCTCCCCTCTGTGTCCAGAGCTCCCAGCCCCACCACCCCCCAGGTTCATCGCCGGAGGTCTCACCTACACCGTGCACCGGATTATGGATGAACGCAAGATCGGGAGGTCCACGCAGTACTTGGTGGACTGGAAGGGTTATGGGCCGGAGGAGCGCAGCTGGATCCCCGCCAAGAACATCGTGGACAAATCCCTCATCCAACAGTTCCGGGCCTCTTCCCTTGAGTCGTCAGGAGTCGCCCCTCGGAGGGGGGGTCCTGTCACGTCCGTGCAGAGTCGCCAGTCCTCTAGAGGGCGACGCTCACTCTAGAGCATCCACCATCAACCATTTCCTTTACACTGGTCTCCACTTCCACTCACTTCCTATTTAAGCACTGGGTGTTTGTTCCCTCTTCACTCTGTCATGGAGTTTCGTGAGTACAGTTCTCCCTTAGTTTCCTCCTCACCCATGAGGACTAGTTTGTGTGCCTTAGCATATTCTATTGAATACTGGTAAATCGCGATTAGCATCAGCTAACTAGCTTAGCATTACCATTGACATTCACCAACATCATATCACTGCCTATGTGGACTTAACCTTCCTGTGGATTACCCCTTCCTTTGGATTACCCTAGCGTGAATAACCTTTCTGTTGGACTAACCGTTCTATTGTGGACTTCAATAAACCTCACTGTTGCACCCGACCTGCCATCTGCGTGTGTGCCTGAAAACCCCGGCCTGATACAGAGCGTGAAGCGAGAGTAGCTTTTCATTATGTCTATTGAGGTACATTTTTTGCCCTTAAATGTGGTCACTTCGTTATTCCTCACATTACATCTGTTAAGGTCATACCTTTGGGTCCCAGTCTTCATAGTTCCCCAAATCTTATTTTGGCTCTTACTGGGCCTGTAACTCTCACAGACAGACGGTACAGGAGTTTGCACACGTTGCATTGTTTACAGGTAAGGGTGGATTACCGCACGGGCACACCGGGCACATGCCCAGGGGCCCAAGGGCGGTGGGGGGCCCTAAGCCAGAGCTTCTGTGTGAAGTCGCTGTTAGTAACTTTTAATGTTGCATTGTCGAAGCAATCAGTAGATAAATACAAAAATTCAAGCGAAAACAGCAATAGTAGGCCTATTAATACTGAGTAAAAAAAAAAAAAAGATCACTAGGGGGCACTATTTCAGTTAGTGAAACTGGTCACAAACAAGGCACCGTGATTTAAACATGGAGCAACGGCGAACGGTTGTAACGTGAACTCTTAAGTGGAACCTAAATAGGTCCATGAGTGGAACAGCTAAGCGAAAAAAAAAATAAACAAGAGAAAATGTATTTGCAAGTCGTTTAGGCTATGCTTAACTTTATAATAGTTCCATGGTACGCAGCAAGAAAGATACCCAGTCACAATACTCCCGTACCATCTGTTGGTATAATTTAATGAACAGCATGGGCTCCCGCTAGCTTAACATAGTATTACCGTTTACTCTTGCATTAAGAAGAGCAGCGGAAATCTGATCAATCGTCTCGATGTGGACTGAGTGCCCGCCCCCTCCATGTGGACTGAGTGCCCGCCCCCTCCATGTGGGCGGAGTGCCGGCCCCCTCCATGTGGACTGAGTGCCCGCCCCCTCCATGCGGGCTCCGTCTGCGGGCTGCAGTCAGGGGTACTTGACATGCTACGGTACACTCGCTCCGTAACCATGGTAACAGTTTGTTAGAAGGGCGTATCCAAATGCAATGGATGGTAGCTCATTTGCATTGAAGCTACACCCCCCTGAAACAGCGCATTCTGAAAGGGACTGAACCAGAGGGATTAGCGGAAGGCGAGATTTTTTTTCCTAAAAGTTATTTCAAGCAAACAGCTTCAAAAACATGTTTTTGGAAACTCAAATGCTATGTTTACTTGTTGTGAAAATAGCATAATATGTCACCTTTAAGTGTGACATGTTAAATCGTGGAGGAATGTCTGAGAATCTTGTAGTGTGGCCAGTCTTACGACGACACAAGCCCCGATTTCCTGACTCTGCGATCGTATAGTGTGACATGGTAAATCGTGGAGGAATGTCTGAGAATCGTGTAGTCTGAACCGGCCATTAGAGGGCTAGACATGTGGGGGGGAAGTTGGAACTGGAGCTAGAGCTGGTGCTAGGGCTAGCACAGGACAGGCAGGATCTGTGTGATCGCCTGGAAGCACGGAACGGCCTAAGGGAAAGTGATAGGTGGAAGGTGTTGGACGGACGTTGGACGGACGTTGGACTGGAGCATAAAGGAGGTGGATGACCGTTTTCCCACCCTGGTTTTGTTTACAAGGTGAATAAACCATTCGGCATTTGAACTGCTCTCTGTGTGTTGTGTCGTTTTATCTGTTTGACTTGGTAGCGTGGAAACCCCACACCCACTGGCCCGCTACAATATATACATAAGCTAGCCACAGCCTCTGGAGGACTGGTTACCCCCGGCTCCGACCTTGGTCAAGAGGCTGCACGTAGCCAGCTGTAAGCGAATTTCCTTCCTTTCTCAAAACAAAGGTTTAATACAGTACCTGGCTGCGCAGCGAGAAGATGTAAAGGAACAGATCCTCTGACAACACCGGAAGTTATAGCCTTCCCGGTGTCACGTGGGGGTCACAGGTGACCCCCGGCAATGTTTAAAGCAAAATAAATAGAAGAGAAGAATACACAATTGATAATAATGGATACCAATTCCAGAAACATAATTATTTGAATATAAATGAATTCATTTACTGCTGGTTGGTAAGCACATTAAATACACCATAAGAAAAGAAAATGACAACTTCACATTTAAGAAAGACTACTGGCAGTTAATTTCAGTTTAGCCTCTTATTTTTCACATGTGAATTGGAATTCAAGTGGCCTAAAATATTCCCGTTGGCCAAGTCCGACCTAAGTGATTCTCACTGTTGGCGATAACCTGATTGAAATCAATACGACAAGAACGCATGGATCAAAGAGCGCTTGTTTTAGTCAATCTTCGGAAAATTGTAGTTTCACACTGGAGACGCTACGCTAGTCTTTTCCTATGTTCGAAAGGAAGCTTTTCATCTCTACTTGACCCGATGATGTTTTCCTCAAAGGTTAAGGAAAGAAGGCATAAAGGTAAGGAGATTTGACTATTCGTAGAACCCCACTATCTCCTTTCCTTTCATAAAGGTTGCTCAGGAGTAACCTATGCTAAAGGAGGGTTACAGGATGCATCCATGCTCCTTTCCTAAGCACTTTTAGAATTTGAACCACCTTTCCGGGTCATCTTCCTATGCAAAAAAGAGATTTGTAGAGGCCCCAAGTGTTCTTGCCTTGTTCGTGCAGGAAGAACCACTTGGTTTGCCCAGAAATTTGTTTATGTAATGACTGTGACAATAATGCAGACAATGTAGAAGTTGATGATGAGGCCAGTGATTGTGAGCAATAACATGTAAATGTGTATATGTTTGGATTCTCGTGCCTTTTAACTCTAATTTGAGAGGAACAATTTTAGAGGAAGAAATAGAGCATAAAGTGTATTTTATGGCAGCCATTTTGGAAATTCTAAATGGCGGCCATGCAAGTATCTTCGCAAAGAGCAACATTGTTTTTCAGATTCCCACTGTTGTGAGTTTTCCAAACATGTAGTTTTGCTTATATCTTCCATAATAGGCTGCTGAACGAAAAATACAATATGCACCTGATTAACAGTCCTGACACATAAACACAAAGCAGCGAAAATCATTAATAGTAACTGAATTATTGGAAAATTGCATTCCAAAAAAGAGTGCATCTCTGTTTTAGAAACTACAAAGACATCTTCTTGCTCTCATTCAAACTTTCGAAGCATGTCGTACTAGATCTGTGACAGAAACAATAAATAAGGTAACTTATAATGTTACTTACTAAATGATGTAGGCCCTGGTCTGCCTGCCTGGAGCCGACTGTGTGTTTTTTGTTTGGCTTTGGGGCCAATATTAAAGAAATCAGGTAATCCTTTCTGAAGACATAGGCCTAGCTAATCCCCCATGTTGTTTTTGTATGTGCTCTGCGTTTATCCGTTAGATAAACAGAAAAATAACTAAATGTTCTAAAATGTCATAAAGAAAATAATAAAATAAAATAAAATAAAATAAATAAAAACAACCATGGTGTTCAAAGTTGTATAACTTCTAACAACTGTAACTAGTTTTTTGTTGCCTTGCAGTTAAAGTGTCCCGCCACTAGGGGATGCTGTAGCCTCCTCAGCAACCCCACTACGAAAAGCGGGTGGATAACGTGTGTGATGTGCCAACCACTGGACAGAACCCGGCAGCATCTCAGGGTAGATTTACAGAATGAAACTCGGTGTCAACACTATAGTCATTGTCTTTCGAAAATGAAATCAATTGGTCATGTTTAACGACTTGGACAAGAATGTGAACACAATCCAATATTGGCCTACTTTGTTGTAATTGTTCGATTTTTTTCCAGAGACAATATCATATCTTCCTGTCGTTTGAAGGTGATTTTTCCTGTTGCTTCTTTCTTTATCGGTTCTCTTCAACAAAAGAAGGAAGCCCTCCAGACAAGCATCTGGACTGAAGGCCAGTAACCACGAAGTAGGCAAGACACAGAAAGCCACTTTGCTCACTCATCTTTAAGAAGGCACAGTAGAATTATCCTGAGGCGGATCCACCAAACCACACGAAGATAGGTAGCACATAGAATGAGGAAAAGATACGGGCATTCTAGGTCATCCTGCAGATAAAACACACACACACACACACACACACACACACACACACACACACACACACACACACACACACACACACACACACACACACACACACACACACACACACACAATTGTAAAAAAACTAAAGGGCACCTGTTACAAGCCTGGGGAGATCTTTATTACTTTCATGACAAAAAACAAATCTACATATATATATAATATACACATGTAGTCTTATGTATTTATGAGTAACTAAAAAACCTTTTGACCAATGATAACCGATTCAAAACACATTGTTACAACCAATGTCAGCATGTAGCATGCACATGATTCAACATGGGTCTGCTGCCAGCCATGCGCAGGGCCTGCACTACTGCCGGCACCCATTGATGGACAGATCCCTGGCAGCCGCCTCCAGGACGGTACACTTGGCCTGCAGGGCTGCGTCGCTGGTGCACTCTGCCTCGGACGGCCAGCGTTCCACCCACGTCTTCTTGCCCAGCATGTAGACGAAGCTGCAGACAGAGGTCACACACACAGCGGCCTTATATCCCTATTCCACTAACACAGAACGGGAGCCGCTCTGCTTCGTGCACCTCATTTAGAACCGTTCAGGTCGTTTCGTACTTCAACGTTTTTTTATTTTTATTGTGGTTTCGGATCTTGAGGAAGCTGGGTTTGGAACAGAAGAGCGTGCTACTACCGGTAGGCATTGTGCATCACACTGGCTTGATCACAATAGTTTCGCTCAAACTGGTGGGGACGCGGGCTGGTGCGCTAAAAAGCACCATGGTTACAAGAATCCTGAACTGAGCCAGTTCAAGAACCAGAGCATATTTGGTGGCAAAGGGCTATTTGTGATTTATTTTCCATCATCATCATCATCATCATCATCATCTTTTAGTACTATTTACCCTATAATAATTTATCCTCTTTAGACCAAAGCCACTCAGTGATATCTTGATGGAGTGTAAAGTATAAACCAGAGGGACGCACCCGGTGTCAGTGTGCCACAGGTCCGCCTTGGGGCCCATGATGAAGTAGTGGGAGCCCTGCTGCAAGTGCAGGTGGTCTCTGCAGCCTCCATGCGACATAAACAGTCTGCTCACGCCATCTGCCACGTCAGGCTCCAGGCCTGCAGAGTAAGGTAGAGAAGGCTCATGTATTTATATAGCACCCTTAAACAGACAGCAGTTCATTCTTGTCTGCCTCACATGACTTGTGAGGACCCCGGTGTGAGAGGACCCCCGTCACAGTTTGTGTAAGGACCCCGGTCACAGTGTGACCCTGTATAACCTATATAGCATCCTTAAAGTCATTCTTGTCTGACTCAAATTACTTGTGAGGACACTGTCATGGTGTGTGAGGACCCCGGTAATGGTGTGTGAGGACCCCGGGTCATAACTAATGAGCTCCCAGTCATGGTTGCTTACCAAGTTTGATAACCTGTGTGATCTCCATCTCATATCTATCATAGTAGCTCTGGTTGACACTCAGTACCTTCACCTTATACACTGGAAGCAAGAGAACACAACAAAGCTTATAGTGCAACGTGATCATTTACAGATTATTGTGATTGTGAGATGAGGCGGTAATGTTCCAGAGGATGATAATGTTATACTGTACCATAGTGCAAACTCTCGCAGGCCTGCCTCGTCCGATTGTTGACAGGAATGGTTTCACTGTCACTCTTTGAAACACAGCAGTCACCTAAGCATTGCAAACGTATTTTTTTTGTAGTACACACAGATACTTGATATTAAATAGGATGTAATACAGTAGTATTATTTACAAGTAATGCAGTACACAAGATTACACGCAAAGAGTGCCAATGGTAGGTGGAAGAAAGGGGGGGTGGGGGGGTAAAGCCTCACCCTGTGTGCAACGGCAGACATCGTTCCTGCAGATCTGACCGAGGGCTTCCTTGTCCTCTGGGGGGCTGTACGTCCGGCTGCACCGGTGGTCTGCCAGCACAGGGTCAATCACGGTTGGCTTAGCAAAACTATGGCTTTGTTTCCACACTTCATCACCCTGGTTAGCATACTACTTTGCAATACCTGTAATTCTAAGGTCAAGGCATACTTACCAAACGGGTTTATTTCTTTGAAATAATCGACTGTGACAGGATTAACTTTAATTTATATAATGTTTGAAACATCTTCTGTGGGCGTTTGAGGGCAATTCTCTCCATACCTGTATACCTGATGTCAGTTATTATGTGACACGTCATAAATACTACCATGTATTCAGGTAGTTCAGAGCTGTGTTCCACTGCGTGTGCGCCACATAGCCAGGGCAATCATAACCTAAATAGGTTCTATGATAATAATACATCTCCTCTAAGAGATCTCTATATCATCTAGATCAGTGGTTCCCAATGTCCATTGATCTTAGTGGCACCACGTTCGCAAAATAAATGTGTTTCAACCAACTGAAAGTTGTGAGGTTAGAGATAGTTACCGAAATTGTTCAAATGTATTTATATATCCGAATTGTAGTTCTCATTTATTTATCTACCTGGGATGTAGTTCACATGTATTTATCTACCTGGGTTGTAGTTCACATGTTTTTATTAACTTGGCTGGTAGTTAACATGTATATGTCTTCCTGGGTTGTAGTATTCCCCAATCTAGGTTGTATTTCCCATGATTTCCCCACGTGGGTTGTAGTACCAATCTTTTTCCTAACAGTTTTTTGGTTCACATGGATTCCCCCCACCTCAGTTGCAATTGCAGTTGTCAATTCCTTTACCTGGGTTGTAGTACTCGTAGACTGTCACAGAGGAGGGCTGGAGGAGGCCCACCTTGAAGTTCTGCTGAAGCCTGAATATGAGGATCTCTGGCTCCCTGTGGGAGACCTGAGGAGAGCATGGAAGGGACAGAGGGCATTGGAAGACAGGTATATAATTTAAATGCAATTCAGCGGAAGAAGAGCCCTGGTCATTCAGTATATACGAGTAATTGCATTGTATATCATGGACTAGTAACACATTGATCGTATAGTCAAGTGTAAGAACATTAAATCTAATGACAGCTATGTGGCGCTCTCACCTTGAAGAGGTGGATGATGAGAGAGCCTCTATCGCTCAGGTTGTCCACCACCTGGAAGTTATTGATGTAGCGGTCCACCGAGTTGCTGAGCTGGAAACACAAATACAAACATTAGGGATGGAATGGTCAGTTGGATGTGCGTTGAGATACGCTGCCTGGATTTTTACTGTGTTTTGCGACCGTGTGTACTGAGTATATGATCTCTGCATTCACAAACAGACAAATTGTTGATGTGGTTCAGTCCTTCTGGCTTTAATGCATTTAAGTTTTATATTATTTTATATTTGCTGATATTTGTTCATGACAGATATCTTTTTAGACATTTGTATGACCTATATTTAGGACACTTAACCCTTGGGGTTAACCACATATTCCTTTAAGTGTCTGTAAGGGTATCAGTCTGCAGTTTACTCCAGGTGGAGGAAGGGACTCTGTTCACCCTGGTGTCCTGGCCCAGGCCCTAACCTGGCTCTTGTACCAACATGGCCCCCCAATCATCTCCTGCTCTTCTAATTGGATAGCTTCATTCTGCACTTCTGCACTTTGAGAGCCAGTGTGTATGTTGAGTGTAGGTAGGAGATGCACACAGGAGATGATGTGTGATGTCCCCGTCCCCCCCCCACACACACTATACACAAACACTATATGTGAAGCACTTTGATTGCCAATTTGGTGGTAATTACGTGTATTTTACCCTTCATTTTATCTCATGTTATTATTATCATTTGATCTGCATCTTACCAATTATTAACTTGAAGCATTTGCCATGAACGATACGATAGAACGATACGATAGAGGTAACATGCAGGTAGAATCAGCATTCCAAGAAGTAAACAGTAGGTACAATTCACATAATTACCACCAAAAACAGGGCGTAAACTGTCAGGTTACCAATTCTTATTAGTATGGAGGTTCCCTAGGATCATCGCCCATCTTCCCTGTGCATTACCATCTCCAGGTCAGAGTTGTCTGGGGTGAAGCCTGTGGGAAGGCTGATGTCCAGAACCACCATTCTGACGTCTCTGGGTGCCAGGGCCCTGGGGACACGGGTTAGTGGATTGAAGCAGGGTCATATTTAAATGTTGAATACAAATTTGTTCAAGAAAGCG
Source organism: Gadus chalcogrammus (assembly GCF_026213295.1). Classification (NCBI taxonomy): domain Eukaryota; kingdom Metazoa; phylum Chordata; class Actinopteri; order Gadiformes; family Gadidae; genus Gadus; species Gadus chalcogrammus. Next base: position 9,881,093 of record NC_079414.1, on the reverse strand, counting down.
GCTAGACATTAAAGGGGAGTAGTCGTAGTAGAAGTAGCACAGCAGCAGTAGAAATAGTAGGAGTAGTAATAGTACTAGTAGTAGTTGTAGGAGTAGTATTAGCAGTAGAAATAGTAGTAGCAGTAGTAGTAGTAGTTGTACTAGTAGTAGTGGTTGTAGATGTAGGTGTAGTAGTATTATACTAATATCATTTTTGGTACCTTACGCGGATGGTGATCTGGTAAGACTTTATGACATCCGCAGGAGGCGTCTCTATAAAGGAAGAGGAGAACACATGTTATGTTCTTGCTTGACCTGTGACCTTCGACCTTGATTCCCATGACCCAGTACCCCCTGACACGGACAGCAGTCAGTAGTTTAGGTCCCAGTGATATGGCCAGCATGTTATTATGTATTAAATGACTTCACGAAATCCATAGTAAAACAGAGAATATAAATAGACGTATGTTTAATATTTGTCATTACATTATATTTGTTAAACCTTACTCTACTTTGACTTTCTTTTCTAACCTTAACAGAGCAATTGTGAAAACTTCAGAACCCAGTTAACGTTTGTTCTGAAAATTTAATTGACCATAAAATTGTCTTAACATATAAATGAACGTCACAGAAATCCCATTTTACACAAGACTAGGTTCAGTACAACAAACCACCCCGTACAATGCTGGGGCCTAAAAAAAAAATTTGTTTGGTCCCGGTTTCCGACCGACCCTGTCAATTTATGTGCGACCCAAATTATTTTATGAGTTTTATATAAAAAAAAAATAATAATAATATTTTTTTTTTAATGTAATTACGTTTTGGTACAGCACCTCTATAATTACGTTTTGGTACAGCACCTCTTCATTCTGTACAAGGATGAGCGAATTTTCTCGTTTTTAAATGAAAACAACCTACCTTTCATTCGCTGCCGCTGGAAAAAATAAAATAAAAAAATAAAATAAATTCCCTACCTACCCATGACCTCAACGACAACCAACAGGAACCAAACTTTTTTTTTTTTTAGACCTGGGATACTTTGATGGGCTTTTTGATGTATCTGTCATAGGTCATAGATAGTGGTCATACCCGTATCGACGTACCGCGTAATAGCTGATTAGAGACATCTCTAGCATTCAGGGTGAAGAGCAGACCTACCGCTGGATTCTTCTGTAGCCACCTCCAGCTCAAAGTGCGGACACAGGCTCTTCTCCTCCACTTCATGGAGTTGGTTGTAGAACGTCACCAACTGGGGTCAAAGTGCACCGATTTAGGTGAGTCTCAACGAGCACAAGGTCAAATATAAAAAATGGTGACATCTAGGCTGTATCAACAATAACGTGATGAAGCAGAAATTGAAGTTTCCTTCCAAGAAGATGGTTACCTCCAGGATTCCCTGTCCATTCCCCTGCGCCTCCACCTCAAATTCCTGGTCCAGGGGTGCCTGGCAACACAGCAGAGATGAAGAACATGATTCTATACCCTTACTATTACTTAACCATCACTATTACTGTAAATAACTATTCTATTACTATTACTGTCCATTACTATACACTTTTATTTCTATACCTTACTAACGCTATACTCCTAGTACTGTTGCTATACTTTTACTATTGCTATTGCTGAACTTTACTATTACTATACTCTTACTATTGCTGAAATGTACTATTACTATACACTTACTATTACTTTACTCTTACTTTTACTGCACTATTATTATAACTACACTATTCCTGTGCTTCACTATTACTATAATCTTAATTACTATGCTTACTATTACTGGACTCTCTGGCCTCCAACTCAAACTCCCAGTCAAGTGGTGCCTAGCAACACCACAGTGATGAGAATACTATAGAATACACAGTCTTAACCTCAACAACTTGTGTACGTGTTTTACAGGCGCTTCTGTTGAAGTCTGCGATAGTTTCCACCAATTGACACACATGGAAAGTCAACCATGTTAGGGTTAGTTCAAGTTCAGTACAGTTCAACCTGTACTGTCTATGTCTACAGTCTATGTGTGTTGCACGTGCAGTTCTTTACCTGCTTTACTATTATAGAGCTACACTAAAGAAAACACAATTTAAATCAATTCTGAACGTTTTGGAACACCAGGACCGTCTCCAGCCAGAGCCTCACCCTGGAAGAGCGCGCCACATAGGAGGTTTGGGGTTCAAAGTGGTAGCGCAGGTCTGTCCGGCCAGGGACCTTGAGGTCCACCTGCAGGCTGACGTCCCGGTCAGCGGCCCGTTTGAGGAGGTACTCTGAGAGGGCCTGCAGAACCACCATGGTGGGCTGGTGGGGGGGGGGGGGGGGGGGGGGCAGAACACAGAACAGACCCGAGGGAGAGAGGACATGGGTAGGCAGTGAGTTTCGGCCGCGCTCTTGTTTTGTAGTGCTCTGGCGGTTCCCAAACTGGGGAAACATTTTTTTCGTGGGGTAAAATAAGCGACACATTCTCATGAAATTGTTAAACCAATGGGAATGGGAATTGACAAAGTGGAAAACCAGATTGGTTCGCTATGCGACCCAACAGGAAGTGGTCCTGAACATATATAGGGTAGAGGGCCCTAGGGTGGGGGCGGGGCTTACCTGTGTGGACCCGTAGCCCCCGCCCCTCCGTCGCTTGCTGTTGAGCCAGTTGAAGGGCATGACGGCCTCATCCAAGTGGCCGCCCTCAAGCAGGGCAAGCAGGCCGTAGCCGGTGGCCTCCAGCGAGAAGAGAGGACTCTCACTGTCAGCCCAATAGCTCCCCTCTGGAGGGGGGAGAGAGAGAGAGAGAGAGAGAGAGAGAGAGAGACATTAAAGCGAGAGAGAGAGAGAGACATTGGAGCGAGAGAGAGAGACATAAGAGCGAGAGATTGAGAGAGAGAGAGACATTAGAGCGAGAGAGAGACATTAGAACACGAGTGAGAGAGATAAGAGTGCGAGAGAGAGAGATATTAGTGCCAGAGTGAGAGTAAGAGCACCTGAAACAGCGTTGAGGAGGGGAGTGATGGGGTTGTAGCTCGGGTCTTGCCCCAGCAGCGTCAGGGCGTAGGCGGAGATGGCCACTGTGTAGGGCCTCTTCAGAGGCCTGGACAGCTCCCTCTTCAGGTAGTTAGCTGCGTTGTGGGTGGCGGTCTGCAGACAGCAGACTGGTATTAGCACCTCAACCTCGTATCTCTACATCGTCTACTGACACATCTGCTACGATGAGATAGTCATGTATTATCCTGAAAGAGGAGAGACGCAGTACACAAGACCCAACACAACACACGGGGGTCAACACAACACAACACAAGCCTCCTGAAGACATAGACACATTAAAGAGAGTTCCAAGCTGATTGGTTAACTGGAGTGATTGTGTCCAAGGATGGCTGGGAGTATTAGTGGTAACCGTGTGTGTGTACTGTCATAGTGGTGCTATAGACAGTGTGTCTGCCAACCGGTACTAATATTCGATAGCTGTATGTATTAGAGCTTGCAGTAAAAATATGTGGTAGATTAAAAAACGAAGTTGTTCGTCACATGATGATAACGACCAAACAGCAGCCACGTCGTCCATGGACCAATGGGTTACCATGCCGACCGGGCCCTCACCTCAGAGATCCCGCCGCAGCTGATCTTGGCCTTCCTCGCCTGGGCGAGGGCGATGACCACGAAGGCTGTCAGTGTGGTCTTGGCCTCGCTGCCTCGGAGACCACCCTAGTAACGAATGATGGGGGAGGAAGAGGCTTAGACCGTGAATTCGATTTTACGAACACACACACACAAACTTTGTCTTGTAAGTGTCTTGTAAAAAGAGAAGTAGAAATACACAAGAAACAGAGACACAGCAAGACCATATCTACAAGCCCCAATATGTGTGTGTGTGTGTGTGTGTGTGTGTGTGTGTGTGTGTGTGTGTGTGTGTGTGTGTGTGTGTGTGTGTGTGTGTGTGGTGTGTGTGTGTGTGTGTGTGTGTGTGTGTGTGTGTGTGTGTGTGTGTACTGTCAGGGTGGTGCTGTAGACAGTGTGTTTGTGTGTGTGTGTCTGTGTCTGTGTGTGTGTGTGTGTGTGTGTGTGTACCGTCATGGTGGTGCTGTAGACAGTGTGTGTGTGTGTGTGTGTTTGTGTGTGTGTGTGTACTGTCATAGCGGTGCTATAGACAGTGTGTGTGTGTGTGTGTGTGTACTGTCATGGTGGTGCTGTAGACAGTGTGTGTGTGTGTGTGTGTGTGTGTGTGTGTGTGTGTGTGTGTGTGTGTGTGTGTACCGTCATGGTGGTGGTGTAAACCGGGTTATCCTCCCTGAAACCTCCGTCATGCTCCTGCTTTTCATTGAGCAGGTAGAGCAGTGCTCCACACACCTGCTGCTGCTCCACCCTCACCAGGGAGTAGGCCATGGAGAACACCTTCACTACAAACGCTGTGATCCTGGGACATTCAGGGAGCAGGGATATAATGCAGTGTTCCCCAACATGTGGGTCGGGGGCCCCCTAGGGCTGGCCACATGGGCAAATATGGTCGTGGGAGAGTGCTGATATACAAGTTGAGTCATTTAGCTCTTGAAAAGGAACTGAGCAGAGGGCTTTTGTTTAAAGCTGAAGCTGGTTGCAGGATGAAGAGAGGAGTGAATGTATTGTTAATAACGCACCATGTACTAGTGCCTTCCTTCCTGTAGGGGGGGTAAGAGCCGTCACTTTTACGATAAGCCAGCTGTTTCTCATAGCCTGGAAAGACACAAAGTCATCCTTCATCAAAATAAGAGGGAAATACTTTCTATCTCTCAATCCATCCAGTGACCACCGACCCTACCTTTGGTAATGTAGCCGATTGCCTCCACCCTGCGCTGCACGCCCACGCTCTCCCAGCCGTGGGTGGAGTCCAGGTAGAGGGTGGCGATGAGGGGCAGGGTGATGCCGGCCAGGTTCTGCTCCACACAGCCCCCAGGCATGCGGATCAGGGAGGCCAGGGAGTCGTCGCTGATGGAGTTATCAATGCTGTCGGCAAGCACGCTGCCTGGGGGAGGAGGAGGAGTTAATTAGTGCAGAAGTTGAGATGAAAATGTTCATGAAAAAGGATGAAACAAAAGTCAATGTTGTTAGGTGCTTGGGGACGTTTGGGGGGGCTGACCTCTGATGTTAATCAAGGTCAGAGGAAGGGAGTTGGGAACCACGGACTCCAGCTCCACCTTGCCCGGATGGATGTTCTGGGTTCCTGTTGAGAAGAAACAGCAGTGAAGCCAGCCTGGGCCTTTGTTTTTTAGCTCACTTTGGAGAGTGTGTTTGGTTGATGGCTTGTTGAAGCAGCCTCACCTTGCCTGAGTCAGAATTATTAGACTCTGGGGCTAGGTGAGGCTGCATACCGGTGGTGCAACCAATACATTGCTTTATTATTATCATTTGCTATATGGTGGTCAACATTCTCCTTTATATGCTAGTATTGCTGTTTGAGAGGCTACTGGAAAACAGTGTCTGAATTATCTTACCTCCATGAGCAGAAGGGTCCAACACAAAACTGCGGACAAGTGTCTTCTGCACTCCCTCCAGCTGTGGAAAGGAATGGCTTAGTTAGGAAGCAGTTAGGAAGCAGTAAACAGGACACACTAAGTTTGACACTTGAAACAAACACAACTTGAACCGTGAAAAAGTCTGTAACAGGAAGTGACTGACCACCACCCGAAGTATCTTCTCAACGCGGTCTCCGCCCATCAAGTCCCGTCCCAACACCATCACCTGCACAGGAAGCTTTCCCACCACCAGGGGCACTAGCGTGTAGGGCACCACCACTGTCCCGCCTGCCGGCAGATCCACTTCCTGTGTGTGTTGCTCACTGAAGGCAACGCTGCATATGCCCTCTGTCACCATCAAGACCACCCTCACCTGTGACGGAGAGGTCGGGGGGCATAGGATTCTGAAGGTGCACCTTTAAGCCCCATTCACACATTGTTTCTGGTAAATGGCTGGGATAACATTGCAGGCTCCACTAGTGATTTAAACACACAACTAGCAGATGGTGCTTATGCAACGTTGAGGATGCCAGCCGACATACAATTTGCGGGCTTTATTATCTGATATTAACATTAGATCACTCAGTAGCGTCTAATTAAAATAGACATAAAAAAAAAAAAACAGAGTATCATTACTGTGTTCACATCAAAAGAGAGGCAAATATTAGCCCCGAGTTTGCTATTGCGAGCAAGTGTCTTGAAGACTATTGAAGGAGGAAGGGCTCTCTTGTGAACGTCAACGTTGCTTTCCGCCAATTCATTCTCAACCATGGCCAAGATAACCACTATTGCAAGTCTTTACTTGGTGGAAATAGAAGTACTGTCGTGTAACTAAACGCCGTTGTTAATGGGTTCATAATATCTCCCGGAATGCACACATCTTTTGGCCGTGATATTATACATTATATTATATTATACAATTATTATAAAGCCCTGGGAGTCCGCCAATGCCTATAAACGTTCTCCTCCATGTTGGCACTCAATCTGGAATCCAGGGAGTGAACACCGATATGCTATCCCGATAAAGCAGAACTTTGTGTTTGCACGAGTAAAATCACACGAAATCCACATCAATGCGATGTTTGTGCCGCGCCATTCATCAAATTACTCGGGCTTTTCTAGCTAAAAATTCGCCTCTATTTGCATCTTTGCATTAAAGGTTGGGTATGGAATTCTCTTTTTGGCCATTTTTGAAAAATTACTTGAAATCCTTATCATAACCCACTTACAGCCACTGAGTTAGAAGTACTGACATGAAAATTAAACAAGTCAATCATCTGTGGAACAGGCAGGGCTCGAAAAACTCCAGCCAATTATTTCCAGACCCACCGAGTGGCATTGGACAGTAAGTACGTCAATCAAACGGTCGTACTGCACTCCCGCTCCCCGCGCGACCCCTTCGTGCACGTACTCAAAGCTCGCTTGCATTGCGCTCGTGCATTGCGCTTCCATGTACTTGGAATGGGTGGAGTCAGAGTCAGCGTTGAAGGAGAGGGGGTAGGACCATTTGCGTTGTGTATTTTCAAAATCTGTTGGCGTTCGCAAATCCCATACCCAACCTTTAACTTAGTGGCAATTTGCACCATGCCCTTATTTTTGTGTGAACGCACCTTTAGACTGAATATGTGAAATGAGCTTCAATGTGCTTTGTCAAAATAAAACAGTTGTGGGATATAGTTTTCATTAAAGAACAGAAGGATAGACTACGAAAAAAAATAGGGAAATATGATTGCAGTGTCGTTTTAACATCTTCTGTGATGTTATCGTGTTCTGCGTTTTGCTATCGTGTTTTATTGTGTTAGTGTTCTGTGTTAAATGTTTATGATCTATTACAAATAATAATAATAATGAATCGATAAATATGTGCTTTGTGCTTTGAACTTGTATTGAACTGTATCTGTACTGTATTTTAGAATGTTATGCACTGTTTATGTGTTCATTGCTGTTCTGTTTATTTTATTTGGGTGCGTTTTTTCATGTTAGCATGTTTTGTGGTGTTAGCGTTTTTTAATGTTATCATTCTTTGAGGTATTAGCCTGTTCTGTGCTGAGAGCATGGTAATGTGGTGTTAGCGTGTTCTGTGGTATTAGTGTGTGTTCTGAGGTGTGAGCATGTTCTTTTATCTTAGCATGTTGTGTTATAAGCCTGTTCTGTGTGTTCTGTTGTGTGATTCAAGCGTGTTCTGGTATGCGACTGTTTCTTAAGGTGTAAAGCAAACTTGTTATAAGCTTTGTATGTCAGCGGGATCTGAGTTTCTATCATGGTGTACAGCGTTGTTCTCTTGCTGTGTACTGTAAGGGGGTTCTACAGAGCCCTTACGTGTAATCTCTGTTGTCCATAGTTACGGAGCACTGCTTTGATCTGGATCTGCTCATGGCGGGCCACAGAGTAAGGCAGCTTCAAGTCCACAAAGAACTTCTTCCAGGCTTTCACGTTGTAAGGCTTGGCCACACAGAAGCCTGAGGATCAAATTACGTTAGTGTCAGTGAGTGGGTGAGTGAGTGAGTGATAGATAGATATTTAGATATAAACCACTGTTTTTTTAATTTGTGTGAATAAAAACAAGAAAAAAAACAAGAAAAAATACTGGATGAGAGAATTAGTGGGTGTGTGAATGGGTGAGTAGTGGAACTACTCGTCTTGAAGCATCTCAGGCCTATGGTCAGGCCGTACCTCGATCCCCTCCAGTTCGCCTACCAGCCCCGGATTTGAGTTGAGATGCCATCATCTACCTGCTGAACCGCGTCTACGCCCACCTGGACAAGCCAGGGAGCACTGTGAGGGTCACGTTCTTGGACTTCTCCAGTGCTTTCAATACCATCAGGCCTGCTCTACTGGTTGACAAGGTGACGACGATGCTGGAGGATCCCCCCCCTTGTGTCCTGGATTGTGGATTACCTCACTGGCCGACCACAGTACGTGCGCCTGCGGCACTCTGTGTCGGATGCGGTGCTCAGCAACACCGGGGCCCCACAAGGGACTGTCCTCTCTCCTTTCCTCTTCACCCTTTACACCACAGACTTCAGCTACCAGACAGAGTCTTGACATTTTCAGAAGTTCTCTGATGACTCTGCTGTCATTGGTTGTATCAGTAATTGTGAGGAGGCTGAATACAGGGCTGTGGTGGACAACTTTGTCACATGGTGTGAGCAGAACCACCCGCAGCTCAACACAACTAAAACCAAATAGCTGGTGGTGGATCTGAGGAGATCCAAGAAGACACCAATGACTCCAGTTTCCATCCTGGGTCATAACGTGGACATCGTTGAACACTACAAATATCTGGGGGTGTCCATCGATAACAAACTGGACTGGACTAAGAACACTGAAGTCCTTTACTAGAAGGGCAATAAACACACGTGTTGTTTACATTCCAAAGATCTGGCTTTCCTTGGCTCTGTTTGGACCAAGCTTTAAACCTGAAACCATAACTGGTTCTCTCTCTCTCTCTCTCTCTCTCTCTCTCTCTCTCTCTCTCTCTCTCTCTCTCTCTCTCTCTCTCTCTCTCTCTCTCTAACAATCACTACCTCTCTCTCACAGTCTACCTTTCTCAAAACCTCTCTCTCTCTCTACCTGTATCTTGGTATGAGTCTCTCTCTCCACTTCATATACTATTTAATTTTACATTGAATCTCTCTCTCTCTCTCACTCTCTCTCTCTCTCTCTCTCTCTCTCTCTCCCTCTCTCTCTCTCTCTCTCTCTCTCTCTCTCTCTCTCTCTCTCATTACCTCTCTGTTAACAATCTCTACCTCTCTCTCACACTCTACCTTTCTCCTAACCTCTCTCTCTCTACCTGTATCTTGGTATGAGTCTCTCTCTCCACTTCATATACATTTTCAAGATCTCTCTCTCTCTCTCTCTGACTGAGCGGAAGGAGCGAGTTTTGCCGAGCGTGTGTGAGAGCGATTTTGAGAAGTTTTTGCGAACTTTTTTCATATTTTTTTTCGGTAAATGTTGTAAATATAGTTCAATGAAAGGTTTTGCGAGGTGTTTGGTGGGTTTTGGTGTTACTTTGGGCTGTTCTTTTGGCCATCGACCAGCGGCCGCTGGTCGGTGCGCCTGGAGTATGGCGGCGTTCGGGAGCTCAGCCGCATGCATGGCTTCAAGATCTCCACCACCTTCCCGTGTTCAGTGGAGGACTGCAGTCTGGCAGTGGCAGACGTTGTCGGGCACAGCAGCATCAGGTCCGCGGCCCGGATGAACGGAGGGGTCGTTATTTTTGTGGACAGCGTGGCCAAGGCAAACAATTGGTGGAATCGGGGGATTGTTGTGAAGGATTTGTTTGTGTCCGTGTCTCCGCTTACAACGCCGGCGGCGAGGATTACTATCTCTAACATCCCTCCGTTCATCGGCGACCAGGTTCTGGTTCGGGAACTATCGAGGCACGGGAAAATAGTGTCTGCAATCAGGAAGCTGCCGTCGGGATGCAAGTCTCCCCTGCTGCGGCATGTAGTGTCACACAGACGGCAAGTGCACATGATTCTGAACAAGAAGACAGTGAACTGAGTTTAGTTTTTCAATTAAGGGTGGATGACTTTGACTATGCTGTGTTTGTAAACTCTGGAACTCTGAAGTGTTTTGGCTGCGGGAAAGAAGGGCATTTAGTCAGAGCTTGCCCGGGAATACCCCCCGAAAATCGGGTTGAGCCTGCTGAGGCGATAGCAGGCTCCTCCAAAGATGTGGACACTGTAAAACAGCAGGCTGCAAGCATTGAGATCACAGAAGAAAATGTTGTAACTGCAAAGCGAGTGACCGTGATGGTGGGTTGATGGAGGAGGAAGGCAGTAGGTGTAGGGCTCCCCTTCTTAAAAGGAAACAGGCCAGGGAAACCTGTGGCTCTAAAGCAAAGAAAACAGCAGCTAGGGAGGAGCAGACAGAGTCTAGTGGTGAGGAGACAGAGTCTAGTGAGGAGGAGGTGATGGAGGACTATGTAACAGACAGCCAGCCCCTCACTAGTCTGGCTGAACGGAAGTGGACAGCGTCTATTGCCTAGCTTCGGATTTCACCGCTACTCCTCCCCTTCCGGTTGCTGGCGTTCCCGTATTGTGCTCCCCCTCAAACTCACCGCTGCTGCTTCCCGGGCTTAGCCCCTCCCTAGACGATTGTGATTGGTTTAAGGAAATAAAAACAGGCCCGCCCAGTTTCCCCACGGACAGACGGCTCGAGGTAGCGGGATGTGACCAAACTACTTTCTGTAGTTTGGTCTGGCTTTGCGAGACTAGCCCCTCACTGACTCAACACTGGCTTCTGCTTCAAAGCCGGATGGGATGTATTCAGTACAAACATAGTATACTGGTGTTCTTGAAAAAAACAAAAAATAAGAGGAATGTCCAGTATGGTAAATATTTTGCAGACAAAAAAATGCTCTAAAATTTCAGATGAACATCAGAGGGGAGGGAGGTTTCACTGAGAAGGAGTATTACAGATTGAAAAAAATTGGACAGAGACTAGCAAAAGAGCTAAGCAATTTTGAAGATGCTGAGGGTATATAAAACCGTGTGCCTGCTGTCTGCTAGCCTGTGTGTCTCTCATAACATCAGCTTTAATGAGTCACTTTAAATTTTCCACTCTCAATGTGATTTTTTTTTGCAGCAATAAATTAGACAGCAATAAATAATAAATAACTAAATAAACACACTCATTAAAACGCAGTTTTAATGAGACAGCAATAAATAATAAATAACTAAATAAACACACTCATTAAAACGCAGTTTTAATGAGTGTGTTTATTTAGTTATTTATTATTTGTTGCTGTCTAATCTAAAGTCTTTGTTGTCTGTGTTAAAAGGTTAATTGTTGAAGAAAGAAACGGTGAATAAAGTTTTTTTCAAAAATCAAAAGAAAATCTCTCTCTCTCTCTCTCTCTCTCTCTCTCTCTCTCTCTCTCTCTCTCTCTCTCTCCCTCCTCTCTCTCTCTCTCTCTCTCTCTCTCGTCCTCTCTCTCTCTCTCTCTCTAGCTCTCTCCCTCTCCTCTCCTCTCTCTCTCTCTCTAGCTACCTGTATCGTGGGATGCGCTGATGGCCATGACGCTCCACTCTGTGATGCTGTCTGGGAGGGCGGTCGTCATGGTGATGGAGGCCAGCCTGTATGTCACATGACACGTCAGCATCCCAAACGGGCATCACACCACAGTGGCTTTCACTCCATGAACAATTCACTGATTGATGCGTAGCTCACTAGTTTATTGGTGGTTGGTTGGTTAGTGAGTGTGTCTGTTGGATTGAGGATTGACTGGTTGATGGGTCAATTTGTTGATTAGTTGAATGCTTTGTTAGGTGAATGCCTTATTGCTTCCATAAAAATTCTATCTTTGTCCAAAGGTGGCGGGTCTTTGTGCAAAGAGGCGGGGCTTGAAGGCGGGGCTTTGTACAAGGGGGTGGGCTTACCCGTCCCTTCCGTCCGGCGTGTCCGGGAGGCGGACGTCCCGCCACAGCCATGACTCGTAGAACTTGGAGCGCAGGTACACGTCGTACTCCGCCATGTACTCTCCTTCCTCCTCATCATCGTCTACCACCGTCCTCATTGTCCCCGACCCAGGACGTTGAAATACTTGCGGTTCTACATACAGAAAGTCATTTCACTAACGAGTAGGATTCTTCAGGTAATGCATATCCCATTTATGTATATATATATATATATATATATATATATATAAATATATGTCTGCCTGTTTTGTTGTACATGCTTATAACATGCTAACCCATGTATAATCGCCATGGAGTTTACATCAATGTCTCATTAATGCATCAGCGGATTAATTCTGTTCCAGGTAATCATGTAACCTTACCAGAGTGTCCACTGTGACCAGGTAGTACACTGTGACTAGGTGGTCGTCTGAGTGCATGTAGTACATCTTCTACCGTGTGATGAACTTCCCTCAATAATGGTTGGCCAAAGGGGAACCGTAGGGGGGTGGTGGTCGGAGGTGGGGTGGTGGTGGTCAGAGGCGGCGGGGTGGTGGTCAGAGGCGGCGGGTTGGTGGGCCGGCTGGTGTCGAACGACTGGCCGCGCAGGTGGGCGCAGCAGTCGCGGAAGGCGCGTATGCATTCCCAGCCCTCGGTGATGTACAGCGAGCGCCGCGTGCACGAGTACGGCATGGCCACGTCCCGCAGGCCGGCCTGGCAGCACCGCCGCTGGAGCTCCTCCCGGTACTGCGCCTCTGGAGCAACGGGACCAGGCCTTCAGTACACCTTCACTGTTTGTTCACCCATTCGTACCTGACTCAATGGCCCTCATTTATCAAACGAGCGTACGACAGAAAACGTGCGTAAAATGGATCTACGCTCATTTCTACGTTTGTTTGATAAATGAGGGCCAATGTGTATAGCATGCATGTTCGGAATTAAACTTCCACACTTCCTGCTGAGTGCGTGTCAATTTGTTCAGAAAATCCCCTTTTATCCTGGGATGTTTTGATTCTGACTCATATGAATACGTAAGCAGGGGTACTGCGCATCATATTTCATTATAAGAATATGAATGATTTATTTATGAAGTAATATATAATATTCACATATATATCATAAGTTTATATTTAATATGAACATTTCTACTATTCATTCAATAAGCAGACAAACACAGTGGTTGTGGTGCAGGATGGAGATAGGGTATTATCCCTCACCCAGCTGGGCCTTGCGTTTCCACAGCTCAGCAGAGCGCCTCTTTCTGGCACTAGCAGGACACCCTAGCCCTGAGTGGACAAAACAATTAACACACATTAATGATTTCAAAACAGGTGGTAAAATACTGTGGGAAATGGGGTTTGTACAATGAACTCCTGAGTGAGAAACCTTAAGGAAGCAACTAATAATATGTATTGTTTAGAATATATAAAATAACATGGCTTTTGATCAAACTTTTCGTAAACATTTATTTTCCAAAATTGTACCAATCCATAGTTTTGGCCCACCTGGTCTGGGCTAGAGGTGCTTATGTAGGGGCTAGCCTTGGCTCACCTGGTCCGGGCTAGATGGGCTAGTCTTGGCTCCCCTGGTCTGGACTAGAGGTGCTTAGTACAGACCAGGCTTCGCTCACCTGGTCTGGACTAGAGGGGCTAGACTTAGCTCACCTGGTCTGGACTATATGGGCTAGTCTTAGCTCACCTGGTCTGGAATAGAGGGGCTAGTCTTAGCTCACCTGGTCTGGACTAGAGGGGCTAGTCTTGGCTCACCCTGTCGGGGGCTGGTATTGGCTCTTAAGCTGGAGGAGAAGAGCAGCCCAGCATCTTTGAAGACCCCCATTCCGTCCTTCCCTCCACCTCGGGTACAGCCCATGTCTCCTTTCTCCACCGCACTCCACATCTGAGGTTAAAGTTCAATTTGGTGCTGTGCATGTTGTTCACATTTACAATCTTGTTTAGAGGGCTGGTAGTATATCACACAAAACACCCAAACAAACACATGACATTTGAATAAATGCCTCCTTTGGCTTTAAATGGTCCTTGACGTGTGGTGATTACCAAATGATAGACATTCACGGGGCCGGGTCACCACAACACACATACACACAAACACACACACACACACACACACTCTCACGACATGCCCACACACACCTGATTCTCACCTTACTCTGTGTGAGTCTCTCCTTGCTTAGCAGGAACACCGCATTGTCGACGGCGACTAAATTGACCTTGGCCCCCGGGTCACCTCTGACCTTGAATCTGAAGGTCTTACCGGGGAGGAGGTCTCGGTGGCGCCCATCCTCAGGTCCCACATGCAGCTGGAGGAAAGACGCTCCAGATTACATCAGAACAGGAGGACAATGCTACCCTATACAGTGCTTCAATGGACCTAGGAAATCATGTCACTTCGGGCGTGTATTCGTGAGTGTATATGTCTGTCTCTGTATATACTTGTGTGTATGTATGTTTTTGTGCGTCGGTATGTGTTTGTGTGTTTTTATGTGTATATGTCTGTCTATGTGTGTGTGTGTGTGTGTGTGTGTGTGTGTGTGTGTGTGTGTTGTGTGTGTGGTGGTGTGTGTGTTGTGTGTGTGTGTGTCTCGGTGTGTGTGTGTGTGTGTGTGTCTCTGTGGTGTGTGTGTGTGGTGTGTGTGTGGGTGTGTGTGTGTGTGTGTGTGTGTGTGTGTGTGTGTGTGTGTGTGTGTGTGTGTGTGTGTTGTGTGTGTGTGTGTGTGTGTCTCTGTGTGTGTGTGTGTGTGTGTTGTGTGTGTGTGTGGGTGTGTGTGTGTGTGGTGTGTGTGTGTGTGTGTGTGTGTGTGTGGTGTGTGTGTGTGTGTGTCTCTCTATGCTTGACTGTGCACCAGCCGAGGAGACTCACCCCTCCCACACAGCCGTCGTCCAGGTCCACCCAGATGGAGTCAGAGACCACCTCCATGTGGCGTAGCCAGGGCAGGGTGTAGTAGGCCACCACCCTGAAGGAGGGCCTCATGTCCTGGGTGACCCTGAGTGTCACGGCCAGATGCACCTGGCCCTCCACACTCAGACGCCTGGCCTGCAGGATCTTACCCTTACTGATCACCTGCAGGGATCCCACATCCATTCATTCACATCCCAGATCTTAAACATCGACACCTTCCCACAACAGGAGTCAAACCCGGTCTCCCTGGTTCGAAGGCAAACCATGCAACAAAATAAGCTGAAGTATTGTGTGTGGGTGTGTGTGTGCGGTATGTGTGTGTTTTTTTGTTTGTGTGTGTGTGAGGTGTCTGTGTTTATTTGTTTGAGTGTGTGTGCAGTGTGTGTGCAGTGTGTGTGGGTGTGGGTGTGTGTGTGTGTGTGTGTGGGTGTGTGTGTGTGTGTGTGTGTGTGTGTGTGTGTGTGTCTCACCAGGTAGGTGAGGTGCTTTATCAGCTGCAGGTGCATGCTGTCGGCCGGGCTGATGACGAGGAGCAGCCTCAGCGTGTTCCCCGCCGTCATGCTGTTGGTGGCCGCAATGTACAGGAAGTTCTGCTGGCTCCTGCTGAAGGGCTGGTAGGGCAGCACCGTGGTCTGCTGTCGGGCCTGCTGCCCTGACCTCTGACCCGGCTCCGCCGTCTCAACCTAGTGGACGTATACGTATGGATATATAAAGATAATATATATATAAACGTATACAACATGCATGTTTATACATATGTGATATTTTTTTTTTTATATGGTCTTATCAGTACACAAATTGTAAACGCAGTGCCTCCACCTAATAATGCATTCATTATTGGAGTTTATTAGGATTAAGGATTATGCGATTAGAAAAGCATTTGATTGTAACTATAACGAATTGATTCAATAAATAATACAGAGATATGATATTCAAAACTAATAAATTGTACAATTCAATGAACATGGACCTATAAATACTGAAAACAACATAAATATAATACATAAGTGGATCCCCATATACCAAACTAAATGGGCCTGTACAGATAAAGAAAAGGCTTCCCTCATCCAGAAGGGAGAGAAGGGATCTGTTTGTTCAGTGAGCAAAGAGGAGATGTGTTCCAGACGGCCGACGTCAGCTACGCTATAGCAGTGCAGTTGCGGTTGCAACAAGGAAGCCTGTGAGGAGAGACACTAGCAAGACTCCAGGTTCAGCCCACCTCAGCCGCGTCAAGCTGGGAGGAGCCTATTTCGCGTTGAGTTCAATTATGTTCAACGCCAACCTTCCTGCGATTCTCGCGTTGAGTTCAATTATGTTCAACGCCAACCTTCCTGCGATTCTCCGTGTTAACCAATTCCCTTCCAGTCAGATATTGATATTAATAAATCCTAAATAGGCCGCTATGGTGCCAGACTCCAGCTCTGGAGCTGGTGCACACCTCATCATCATGTGCATGGGGTGTCAGAGGAACTCACTGTGATGGTCTGAGGTCCCGATGTTCTGGGCATATTGATGTTGACTCTTAAGGAGCCCGCGGCGCTAGTGGATAGCACACTGTCCACCAGATCCACTTTCATCAGGACATCGCTGGCCGGAGATCCGTCCTGGTAGTTGAGCTGGATCTACTCATCAGGGAGGGGGTGTACAATTAATAAACAAGGCTTCTCTTGGTTGCACTCCAAACTGTTTTATGAACCACAGATCTGGAAAGAACTTCCACCACATCTGAGGTCTGTTTCAACACTTGATATTTTTAAATGTTTTTCTCCACTGATATATTTATTATTATCTTATATTATTTTTGAACCTCCTGTCCTTGACATTAAAATATTCACCCTGCCTGCCTATGCATTGCTAAAGAATGCACACGGGCAGCAATCGTTGATTGAACCCAGAACCACCCAGCTGGGTGCCTTGCTAAGGTTACAGCTCTCATTGCTAAAATGTTAAATCCTTCTATTCACTCTATGTCTACGCCTGGTGATGGAACTTACTGTGAAATCAAAGGGCATGCCAGGTTTGAAGTATTGGGGCAAATGGCTGAAGGTCAGAATATATGGAGAATCCACAATCCTGATGTTGGTCTTCGAAGCTTCGACCAAGTCACTTCCTGGGAGACAAGGAAGACATTTTTAATAGTCAGATGCAAGTCCGATTGAAACATCTGGTTGGGGTTGTCCAAGGGGAATATCCAGTGCAATTGTGGCATTTGTGTGTGCATTGGATATCCAGTGTGTGTGTGTGTGTGTGTGTGTGTGTGTGTGTGTGTGTGTGTGTGTGTGTGTGTGTGTGTGTGTGTGTGTGTGTGTGTGTGTGTGTGTGTGTGTGTGTGTGTGTGTGTGTGTGTGTGTGTGTCTACAGGACAAAAGGTCATTTGAGAACACACAAACAACTTAATTTGAACTTTGGTTTGTTTTGAATGACCACATAGACCATGATTGTTGGGATTTTGTGAGTGTGTGTCTGATTGTATGTGTGTCTGTTTGTGTGTGTGAGTGTGAGAGAGTATGCATAAAAATCCTTACATGAAAAAAACACCTTGGGTTAAAATGTTTTCACATGTATCTTTTTCTGTAATGATTTTTTTATGCATACGCTCTCTTACACTCACACACACAAACACACACAAAACAAAAACACACACACATACACACACACACACACAAACACATTCACAAACAGATACACACACACACACACGCGAACACAGACACCACACACATTCTTTTCTGTTATGATTTTTATGCATACTCTCTCTCTCACACTCACACACACGAACACACACACTTACAATCACACACATGAACACACACACACACACAAACAAAAACAAAAACACACACACAGTCGCAACCAGAAACACATACACACACACAAACAAACACATACACACTCACAAACAGGCACACAAATACACACACAAACACACACACACACACACACACATACACACACACACACACACACACACACACCACACACACACACACACACACACACACACACACCACACACACACACACACACACACACACACACACACACACACACACACACATCCAGGTGTGAGTGTACCTGAAGCTGTGAGGACAGAGGCCTTCACGTACACGGAGCTGCCCACCAGCGAGCGGAGGTCAGGGTACGCCCTTCTGATTTCCTCCATCGTCAGCGTCGCCAAGCCCCCATCCAGCTACACAAACACACACACACACACACACACACACACACACACACACACACACACACACACACACACACACACACACACACACACACACACACACACACACATATATGCGCCCCTTGTTGAACATGTTACCTCAGCTTTATTAACACCACCTCTTCATCACATCGTCATTATCATAAGCTCTTTATCATCACCTGGTTATCATTACCTTGTGTTCACAACCTCATCACTACCTTGTTATCACAACCTCATTATCATAGCTTTCATTTCGCAAAACCACCCATCTAACTGTTTTACTACCTTATCGCTGGTCAGGGGCTTCCCGGGACACTCACGTCAGAAACCTGTTTCACCGACGGGAGCCTCTTCATCTCATTATTAATCACCAGTCCAAACACCACGTAGGCTGTCCCCTGGACCGGCTCTCCATACAGGTACCTGGAACACACAGGTCCCCACAACACAGATGAGATATCGGCGTATGTATTCCAATGTTATAACACACACATACACGCAAAATCATATAAATGTAAACAAAAATATACAGTTATATAAATATACACAGTTGTAAACGTATAACTGCGTGTGTGTTTGTGTATTTGTGTGTGTGTGTGTGTGTGTGTGTGTGTGACAGCTTATGAGTATGAGTCACTGTTTAGGTGTGTAGGTGTGCATATGTGCGTCTTTGTGCGTGTGTGTGTGTGTGTGTGTGTGTGTGTGTGTGTGTGTGTGTGTGTGTGTGTGTGTGTGTGTGTGTGTGTGTGTGTGTGTGTGTGTGGTGTGTGTGTGTGTGTGTGTGTGTGTGTGTGTGTGAGTTTTCCATGTGAGCAGCTCCAGCCCCACCTGGCTGAGACAGCCACCTCCAGCCGGGTGTGGTCCAGGCCGAGGTAGGGGCTGCTGGGCACCAGCGTCACGTTGAAAGCAGGCAGAACTGGAGGCAAAAAAACAGAAAACTGATTGTCTTGCTCAAGTCTAGAAGGCACTTTTGTTGATCATTACCATGCTGGAAATGTAGAAACCATGGTGGTAGGAAGAACATGGTTTGAAATGTGACATGAGAAATTTTCTGTGACTGTTTGTAAACCTGACTACAAAGTAAAACAGTAAACAAAAGGCTGATGATGTGGCTGCTGTTTTTTCGTTGTATGACGTGATCGTTTATCTCTCTTTATGAGTGAGGTTGTGCATCTCTACACGTTGATGGAAGCGACTCCAATTTCAAATGCATGCTTTAATTCTGAGCCTCACTCGTCGAGACCAATAAGTGGTCTGATGTGGACACCTTTCTGCACCTCACTTCCTCTGCCTCTCTCTGTCAGACTCTGATGCGGCTGTGTGACGCTGGGGATGCTGCCTCTGGCTAGTTGGTTGGGTTTGCCTGGTTTGGTTACCACAGACGTAGCGTTTAGAGAGAGCTCATGTGACCACATATTACTGCTATCCTTGCCCTATATTGTTTTGTTCATATTTATTCTGTTTTGTTGTTTCCATCTTCAAGCACTTGGTTTTGCAGGGGAAGCGCTGTATAAATAACATTTGCTTGACTGTGTGATTGACAGAAATACCGTATTTCTTCACTTGAAACTGGGCTCTGAAGGTGTTCTGCGGACGGGCGTCAAACTTGGTAATCACTGCCCACACACCTTCACTGTGGGGGGGAGGGGGGGGTTCACCAGGTCAAATACAACGTACTACACAGTACACAGTACTACCAAACACAAAGACGCTACTAGTACGTATACAGTGCTATAGAAATACACAATAGCCGCTACAACATACATAGTACTGTAAAATGCACACAGTGCTACAAAGTACACAGTCGCTACTACAATGTAAACAGTTCTTTACAAGTACACAGTAGCTGCTACAATGTACTTCAATAGCTAAATTAAATCTGGCTCCCGCTCATGTCAAAGCACAGTGACTGTGGCTCTGTCGGGTGACTCTGGCTCACCTAACATTCTCATCCTCCTTGACCTTAGAGCGGTTTTTCATACCATCAACCACAATGTCTTAATCTCCCGTCTGTCTGCTAATGGTATTTCAGGTACAACACTTAAATGGTTCCAGTCCTACCTCACCAACAGAAAGCAGTTGGTCTTAATTGGTCCACATCAATCCCGCATGTCTCCTGTCACTTTTGGTGTCCCCCAGGGTTCTGTACTCTTCCTTATACATCCTTCCTCTTGGCCAGATTATTCGCAGCCACAGCCTTAACTTCCAATGCTATGCAGATGACATCCAACTTTATTTTACTCCTCCCTCTCCCTCTGAACCTCCACCACATTTCCTCACTGACTGGCTTTCTGACTTAAAATGCTGGATACAAAACAATTTTCGCAAGCTCAGCATAGAAAAAACTAATAATTGGCCCTAAAAGCACTCTCAACATCGATCGTTCATTTGTGCACTCCACCTCCTGTTGTTAAAAACCCTGACATACAACTTTACTCCACCCTTAGCTTCGATCCTCATATGAAATCACAAATCACTAAGACTGCCTTCTTTCACTGCTGTAACATTGCAGCCAGGCTCCTCACCCATTCCAAACGATCTGCCCACATAACCCCCATTCTCAATCAACTCCACTGGCTACCAGTTCTGTCCCGGATCAAATACAAAGTAGTGCTGCTCACCTTCAAAGTCCGCCACAGACTTGCTCTCCCCTATATTCGCGACGTCTTGACCCCTTAGACGCCTTCCCGCTCACTCAGATCCTCTGACCAGAATCTTTTAGATATCCCCCTCAACAGACTCCCCACCCTTGGTGGCAAGTCCTTTAGTGCCTTGGCCCCCAAACTGGAAGTCCCTCCCCACAACCTCTTCGTGACTGTCCTTCTCTTCCTTTCTTCAAAGCACATCTCAAAACCTCTCGGTTTAAAGATCACTTCTCCTCCACACCCAACGCTCAATCTTTCCTCCTATTCTCCTTCAATTTGTATTAATTTTATTGTATTGTATTGTTTTTGTAGGTTTGTAGTTGTATTTTCCTTTCCACTATGTAAATTGCTATATAAATGTGACTTATAATTACTTATT
Organism: Gadus chalcogrammus; assembly: GCF_026213295.1. Taxonomy (NCBI): domain Eukaryota; kingdom Metazoa; phylum Chordata; class Actinopteri; order Gadiformes; family Gadidae; genus Gadus; species Gadus chalcogrammus. The sequence goes on along the minus strand of NC_079414.1, from coordinate 9,860,097 downwards.
ATTATTACGTAAACAGTATTTAAATAGTACTCTTATGTTAATATTAAACAGTGTGAACAGTTCAAGTTCTATTCTCTACCCATTAACCCCCTAGCCTAGAGCAAGGGTTTTCATTGGTTACCAAGGAGAGAAAGGGTTTTCGTTGGTTAACGCCGGCGCTTACTTGGCGTGGTCAGAGAGAATGAAGGACTCTGGGAGAACGCCGTCCGCAGGCCTGAACAACATTGTCTGCTTCACCACAACGCCTTCTGGATTCTACACATACACACACAAGCAGACACACACACACACACACACACACACACACACACACACACACACACACAAACATGCACTCACCCATACATGCAGACACACACATGCAAACACCCAAACACACACACACACACACACACACACACACACACACACACACACACACACACACACACACACACACACACACACACACACACACACACACACACACACACACACACACATACATTCACAAACACATATGTGGGCGCTTGCCTCTATCCACATACACACATGCAGGACAATTCGAAATCCGGTGTGCTTTTGTGATCATCAAAAAGGTGGATGAATGGATGATTATGAGTGAATGGATGGATGTACCTGAAACTCCACCATCAAAGTGCTGTTAGATGCCTTGAAGGACGAAGAAGATACATAGGCCCTCATCCGCACTGGGAGAGATAAACACACACACACACACACACACACACACACACACACACACACACACACACACACACACACACACACACACACACACACACACATACAGCCATTGGGAGAGAGACACAGAGCCAAAAAAGTGAAAAAGCTTAAAATACACAATAACTGTGAAAACATTAAAGATATAATATTATGGGATCAATTATTATGGGACATACAATACACGGGATACAGTTGAACAGAATCAGTAATTAATAGAGGTTACCCACAGGAACATCAGAAGACAAAGGGTTGGGCTCTCACCGGTGTCCCCAGGGTTGTAGATGGGCTTGTCAGTCTGGACGAAGATGTACCCCTGCTGGAAGGACACCATAATCACTTTCTCCAACAGATGGTACCCGTGGAAGTTCACCCCAAGGTACACATACCGGTTCCTGAGATCCTCTGGCTCCAGAAGGTCCGAGGGAAGCTGAGGGAGGAAGGGTCGATACCCATCAAGGACATCATTTTGACAAACAGAACATTGTACCCTTCAAAAGGCACATATTTTTCATTCTTTTTTTTTTTGATATATTTTTGCATTTTTATGATTTATTCGTGACAGATACAGTGAGAGATAGACAGGAAGGTTTGGGAGAGAGAGGGAAGGACATGCATCCGATAACAACGGGCAGGAAGGGAACCCGGGTCGCTGACGTAAGGACGGAGCCTTTATGGTACACGCTCTACCCAGTGAACCACTGGGTCGCCCCGCATGGAACATTTTGACCTTCACAGGGAACGTTTTGAACTTCACAGGGAACCTTTATTTACTTAGTTATAGAGAATCCTCTGTTGATAAAGGACACCAGTTTCTATTTCCCATTGTAGCAGAGTGATAATAATGTCTAACAACTAACGTTAATGTTTACTTTCACCTTTAACATTTTTTACAGTAGTTATTGCTGTGTGTTAGTTGTAGTTTATTCATACTTAAAATGGTCATGTTATGGCCTTGAACCTTCCGCAGTGACCCCCTTACTTCCTGTTTAGGATTAATACAGAGCTTCATATAAGCAGAGAATATATAATAGGAAGAAGGTAGACGGGCTGTGATCGTGGACCTATAGAGAAAGGGCTCTGGTAGAAGGTCATCTTGTAGCCCAGGGGTAATCCTATCTCCTAACCTGGATGCTTCTGAGGGTGTGGCCTCCTTGCTCAGAGTCCATTATGAACGTGTCATCGTAGAGCACAATGGACCTGGTGTAGTCCCTGATGGAGATGGAGACTGTTGGCTGACCGCGCAGGCCGCCGGCTTCCAAGTAGATGTTCTCCGGGCTGTCGGCCCTCAGCAGGTCTGGAGCCACAACAATGAACCTGGAGCGATCGGGTACGAGAACAGTGGACTAGCTGAAGTTATGACTCCATAGACTCTATAAGAGATATAGTTTGAGTGTAATATGTTAGAAATGCCACAGCCATCCATCAGCTTTGAGCAAGTGAACCGCTCTGACAGAATATGCGGGCAATTCGATTTTTTCTTATATGAGCTGTATATGTCGGTTAATATATTTTTTATTTTTCAAAGAATTTGGCAAAGCAAAATATTTACCAGAAAAACCTATCCCCATAGCGGATGTCCATTTCTCCTTTCATGTCCTCTAGATTCTAAAGCGTGAACGAGTTAAATATGCACTATGTACGTTTTTCTGAATAGCACTCTCTAGTCGCATGAGTTGTAGCTACAATTAAATTCAGATGACCACTATTAATATGCATAAATTCCCTGCATGGATTGATTCTTGGCTTGGCACGTGTTATTCCTGAGAAACGTTATTTTTCAGATTATTTCTTTATGTCGTAAATAGTTGCAGTAGAAAAGTTACATGGTGCAGAGGTAAATAGAGAGACGCGGACGGCACAGTACCATGGCTCATTACTGATCCGATCCTTTGGGTTTCCATGGCTGAAAACAAATAAAATAAAGGGGGAAATAATAGAAATGGGTAAGAATATAGACATAATCAAGGCACTTATCTTTCCACATTAAAGTTGCAATGTGTAAGATTAAGCCCCTACCATGTAGTCGGCGAGAGAATTTTAGAATTTGAATAACTTAATAACTGTTCTATTACTGGATGTGTCAAGTCAAGTCAATTTTAATTGATTAGGCCTTAATCACGACAACTGTGTGACGTGCACTAGTGTAGCTTGGCTAGCTGACTGAGAGGGAGGGAGGGGTTTAGGAGTGCCAATAAGAGAGGTGCGGGCCGGTCAGCATTTTTATTGTTGAATATATCTAATATAGGATGCAATTATTAAAATATTGAAATCACTATCAATCAGGATTGATTACACATACGTTTCAGGTTACATGTTGTTTTAAGCTACAAAGATAGTTTAACCTTTACACATTGCAACGTTAAATAAATAAGTAAATTAATCATTATCAACTGAACAAATAATGTATCCAAAATAATCGGAACAAAAAAGTATGACTCAATCATTTACAGCCACCGCTTTTTACTTAACCGTAGTCTGATGACCGCTGCATGCTTTGTTGACATATTTTGTGCAGTGAATTCTTTCAGAGTTGTGAAAATGTTTTTTTTATTAAATTGGGAAAAAATGAATTGTCTTACAAGTCCAATAAGTTCAGGTTTGGTAAGAATCTAAAGGGCAGATACAGACATCACTTATGAGATTGAATACTAAGTAGCATTATGAAGACTCATTAACATTATGGTGACCTAGTAACATTATGAGTCATAATGTTACTGAGTCATAATGTTGACTCAGTAACAGTATGAAGACTTAGTAACATTATGAAGACTTTGCAACATAATGCAGACTCAGTAACATAATGTTGACTCAGTAACCTTAATATTTAGCTAGTAATATTATGGTGACATAGTAACACTATGGTGACCTAGTAACATAATGGTGACCTAGTAACATTATGGTGACCTAGTGACATTATGCAGACTACACAGATTGAATATTATTTTATCAAAAATGAATTGTCTTACAATTCCGGTAAGTCCAGGTGTGGTATATTTCTAAAGGGCAGATACAGACATCACTTATGAGATTGAAGACATAGTAACACTATGGTGACCTAGTCACATTATGGTGACCTAGTAACATTATGGTGACCTAGTAACATTATGCAGACAACACAGATTGAATATTAATTAACAGACTGGGGGGTCAGTAGGATCATGAAGACTTAGCAACAGACTGAAGGTTTGTATCCATACATACCTCGTGCCTGGCCAGTGCCTGGCAAAATAAATAATATCCATCAATTAATGAATAAACAAATACACAGGTAAATAATAAATAATAAATTAAACTAAGAATCAGTTAGTGACTAGAGGGCCTTGCTCACCTGCGACGGTGTGGGACCTGTCCCACAGACGTGCAGAGAAGCAGGAGGAAAGAAACCAGTGGCAGAGCCCAGCAACCCATTGTCCCACTCTGCCCTACTGTGAGGTTCTGGAGGGAGGGCATGGAGCTGTGGAGCTACAGCCATTCACCCCCCCCCCCCCCCCCACAACCACCTATCGCTGGGCCTGGACGGTCCCCTAGTGGGGCACTTCACATGGTGGTCTTGCAACTTTAAAAAATGTCCTCAGTGAAAGGTAAACACATGCAAAACGATTTGTAACTTTACCGGGCTGTTGCTGCTGTGGCAGTTGCTCCTAACACACAAACACACAGGACCACAAACACACTTACCAATACCCACAGCCACTCAGACACACACAATGCAGCATTTTTTCAGGGTCACTGCCAGCAGCCAACGAGAGAGACTGAGAGGGTGAGAGACATAACTGAATGGATGACCTGTTGTGACCTGGACATTCTGATTACCCCCACCATGTACCGACCTGATTTGGTTGAGAACCTTCTTGTGACGACCTCTGGATACTGGGCCAACTGACTGATTACGGCTTGTGGACACTGCGGAGTTGACCTACCCTGCTACAACCTGAAGAATTGACCTCTTAAACATTGCAGTTATATTAGTTGTAGAGTAGTGAGGTATTCTTTGATTTAAATCCAATAGTCACATTTTAAATAAATTAACCTGATATAAAACAGACATAATAAAGGTGTACTTATGAGATGAAATTGTCTGGTGGCAACTATCCTGGCTTGAGGTAGTTCACATGCGTAGCCAGCTACGTATAAGCAAAGAGAAGAGACGCCTTTAGCCCATATGTGTTATCATTAAGATGTGACATGGAGGAGCATAATGACAATCACTTCTACTCTGTCTATAGGCATACATTACATACACATTTGTTGTCATAAAAACAATTGACAATACCACTGTATGTGATTGGGGAATGCATTAAAAGAGTGGGCAGTGCTTGGTTTGACTGTAGCATTAACAAGTTAACCTTAACATAAGTCAGTATTAGTTATGGAGAAAGAGAGACGGCAGGGGGCTCCTTTCTTCTTTGTGGCCGTCCTAGAGCCCTCCCTATCTCTTCCTCTCAGGATGGCGTGAGACAGATATAGAGAGGCTTAAAGCTTTTAGGGGTCATCTTAGTAGCCAGGGTTCATCTCAGGGGTGGCAGAAGATGTAAATGATTGACACGTGAATGTCCCTCGGAATGTAGGCCTTCAGTGACTGATTCCCCCCCACACTAATTACCTAACCCTCTTGATAATGCATTTCAAATATAGAGGGGTTCATAGTTTTAGGGATCCACTTGGAGTAGGTCAGGTGTAATGAGTGCCATATGGACGTCCCTCTGAATGTGGTCCTTCGTTGACTCTTTTTTTTCCCCACACTGATTCAGTCATGTAGGTAAGATAATGCTTATCAGCCCTTTATATCTCTGACAATTTCTTAGTGTTCTGTTTTGTTCATTCTTTCACATGCAATATCAAACAAGACAGCATGCAGTGACAAACTATTACACTTTATTTAATACATTAGCTTGAAATTATCAGCATAATGTTCATTGAATAAATGACCCAATCGTGAATCCTATTCGGCACACAGATATGACACATAGCAGCTAAGAGATATACAGGCGTAATGTGTGGGCGTGTCAAAACATGGCAGTTTGTCATTGTACTCATAAGTAAACCGTCTCAATCGACATGTATTCCTTTCCCCCCAGTCATTCAAACCCGACCGTACACCCCCTCGCTCTCACCAGGGGGCGCTCCAACCAACGGACACCTCATCACCAGCAGCGTCTCAATGAAGGAGTTTCCTGTCCCTAATATTCACAGAGTCCAGTATAGTCAATACTCGTCCTATTGGCAGAGAGAGAGACGAGGCAGAGAGAGCGAGAGAGTAGCCAGCTCGGAGGTCGACTACACTGACTCCGAGCTGGAGTCGGAGTCGCTGTAGTCAGCCACCAGGGAGGCAAGGCCCCCTGTGGATTTCCCACAATCCCCCTCTCTCTCTCCTGCTTGTCCCCTCTCCACGCTGCTCTCCGGCGCCCCCTCAGAATCCGTGTTTTGTTCTACTGCCACTTCCTGTCGTGACTCTGAGCTAGGCTCCTCCTCCTCCTCCTCTTCCTGCTGTGGCTCCGCCCTGATCCTGATGTTGGCGGGGCCGGGGTCTGATTTCCTGCGGGCGGTGGCGGTGCAGGGTGGGGTCAAGCTACTTGGGCCGGCGGTGCGGCGGCGTATGAGGGGTCCGGCGCCGGGGGAGATGGCGGGGGAGGGGCCGAGGGCTTTGGCCACGGCTGCCCCCTTCCCCTGCAGGCTCAGCTTGTGGAGAAACGCCCCCGGGCCCCTGCTACCAGACGAGGCCCCAGGGGGGCTGAACCAGGAGCGCGTGGTGATCTCCTTCCTCTTGCTGTGCTGCCGGGCGTCGTACGCTGTGAGGGGGAGGAGAGATGGGGGAAGGGGATTCAATTAAACTTGACACACTGGAACCATGATAGGAGAAATGGTAGGGGGCCCGGTTGGTGTGTGTATACGTGTCTCTCTCTCACAGTAGGGGGACTGGTAGATGTGTGTATATATGTGCGTGTGTGTGTCTCTCTCACAGTAGGGGGCCTGGTAGGTGTGTGTATATATGTGCGTGTGTGTGTCTCTCTCTCACAGTCGGGGGCCTGGTAGGTGTGTGTACGTGTGCGTCTCTCTCACAGTCGGGGGCCTGGTAGGTGTGTGTATGTGTGTGTCTCTCTCACAGGCGGGAGCCTGTAGGTGTGTGTATGTGTGTGTCTCTCTCACAGTCGGGGGCCTGGTAGGTGTGTGTATGTGTGTGTCTCTCTCACAGTCGGGGGCCTGGTAGGTGAGCAGCGAGGCCAGCTTCTTGTCCTCGTCCTTCTCGGCCAGCAGAGGGATGGAGAGGTTGGTCCTCTTCCTCACCGCGTCGTCCTTCTCCTCCTGGTCGGCCCGCACCTTCTTCTCCGTCTGAGAGGCAGAGACTTCGCTAAAGATCTCCTCCCGACAGCGAGCAATGGGACCTCTCCGAACCCCTCGAAACTCAAGCCCTTATCTGAACCCCCCCCCGCTTGCTGAAACCCCTTACAACTATGGCCGCAGTGGACTAGAGAGAGCTCCCCCATGGAGAACTAAATCCTGGGGAGGACCCCAGACCATTGAGTCAATATTATGACAACACTTTTTGATTTGGCAAATAGCTAAATGACGGTTGGGATGTTGTGAATTAATCCCGCCAGTGGGGCTCCAAACACTGGTAACAGCGACAACCCTACTCTCTAATTTACAGGAAACAAGGTTTAACGACGCCGCTTTCAGTTTCTGCTGTCGGGGCCCAGGCTTTCTGTGCCTCCTCCCGCAGAAGTCTTGCTATGACCCTGTAGGCCTGCTGGCTGAAGGCTGTAATGCACCATGAGCGTGTAGTACCCTGAAGCTCCTGCGGAGGGTGCTGTTGAGCTGGAAGTCGTCCTTCCAGCTCTCCTGCTGGTCCTGGATCTCAGCCAGCGAGGGGAGGGCCTTCCTCAGCTTCTCCTGGTCCTTGCCCCCATGGTCCAGCTTGTACATGGGGTCCGTCTCTAGCTTCTCCTTCTCCGCCCGCTCTAGACAAGAGACACAGGGAGAGAGAGGCATTGTGAGAGAGGCAGAATGCTGTTCATAAGCAGGCATGTCTTTATAAATACTTTAACAGAACAAACATGTAAAATTAATGGGAGGGAGAGAATATATATATTTAGTATATGCTACACGTGAACCATATTGGGCAGTATCCCATGATTGAGATGTCAATCATACTGTTTTCATCGTAAAATGTCCCTCTTTGCAACGCTAATAAAAACAAATAAATCCCGGCAAATTTTTTATCTTGATTATTTTTGAAGGGTTCACAAGTAGTATATATATACTAAAACAATTATTTACCTCAGGCTCTGTGAATAGTGGGGAATAGCCCTCATATATATATATATACAGTGTTTCCCACACATTGACGAGACTATGGCGGCCCGCCATAGTCTAATTTCGGCCGCCATAGTCTCTGCGTGCACATGAATTATTATTATTATTAAAAAAAAAAAAAAAAATTTTTTTTTTTTTTTTTTTGCTCAGGCGAAGTTTGAAGACATACACCCCCCCCCCCCCCCCCCCCCCCCCCCCCCCCCCGTCAACAATCGTTCCATACCCCCCCCCCCCCCCCCCCCCCGTCAACAATCACTCCATACCCCCCGTACCCCGTCAACAATCAACAATCGCCCCATACCAGCCCCCTTCCCCCCCCCCCCCCCCATAGTCTCCAAAATTTCTGTGGGAAACACTGTATATACATACATATATATATATAGAAATAAAGATGATCAAATCCATGGAGCCCAGAACAAATGCGCCGGGTCCACCAGAGCAGGGCTGATCCTCACCTGTGGTGAGGATCTGTTCGTTGTCCGCCATGTCCCAGCGCTCCTCCTTCCGGGCCGCACCACACACGATGACGTAGTCGCAGGTGGCCGGGTCCGTCTGCATCTCGATATAGTTGACACACAGGTGGCACTTCATCTTGAACCTCGGGGACGGCACAGGGGGAACCGGAGATGAAACACCCGACTCCCACGGCTTGTTTCACCAACACTCACGTTCACCAACTACCATTCAGTCATTCAGCGCACGCTTTAATCCAGAGACTTGGAGCGAGCGAGGAATGCAGAAACAGGTCATTAAGGAGCAATTAAGGGTGAGACAGCACAGAGCCAGGTCATTAGTGAGCAGGGATGGGGTGAGACTGTACAGAGCCAGGTCATTAGTGAGACAGTTAAGGGCTGAACATGGACACCTTATCCTCCCCTGGTCCCTAATAAAGCATGACTTTATAACTAATAATACAATATACGTAAATATTATCCATCTTTGAGACAGATTTGATCTTCAGAGATAGTGACTGTTGGCCAATATTTCTGTTAAGATGATTTCTGTTAAGACCACCTTGTCGGGAGCAATTTGCCCAAGAATAGCCTGAGGATCAAACCAGCACCCCCTGGGGATGCCTGTGGGCCCGTGGCTGCCCCGTATGTTTACCTGTAGATTGGTGTGGTGTAGTAGTTCCCCACTTTCTTCTTCTCTGCGTTATAGCGCACACCTTTACGAACAGAGGACAGGCACAGTTCAAACACAACGTCATCCATGGTAACCTCTGATCCAGTCGGAACTACACATCATCCCGAGACTCACCCATGCCGATGTGATTCTTACAGCCATCGCACCAGATGTTGTAGGGCATCTCAAACCTACCGAGGCACACGCATACACACACACATACTTTAGGCACAGACTCTGACTTGAGCACAGGCACTGTGTTGTATGAATCACATAACACGTATATATAAAACAAAAAGCATGTATAAAAAGCGTTTAACAGAGGCACTGGTTTTATTGCTTAGCTCCAACCCGCAACTTTGAGTTTCTCTAAGTGTGAGTGAGCGCGTGTTTCTCTATGTAAACCAACCTGATGATGAGGATTCCTTGGGACAGCTTGCGGGCACGCTCCCTAAGGGCATGTGTGCCATGGTAGCCATTGAGGGAGCCATGCTGGGAAATTTGAAAAGATGCCGACCCAAACAGGGATTAACCAAACTATGTCAGTTAAAAAGTATCCCCAAATTTTCATTAGAATGTGGTAAAAATACACACCTTAACCGGATCAAAGTCTGGCGGATAATACTTATTTGTTCCTTTACGTTCACCCTTTAAGAAGAAACAACAGCGGGTAAACAAAACAATCTCTTGAACACATTGTTTCTTGAACACAATCTCTTGAACACATTGTACATTCTGATGTACAGCAGACTCACCATAGTTGTGTCTGGTCGACCACTCTAGATATCAATTGTTCTGCTTCTCCTGAAAAAAAAAGATATTACCCACTAGGCTTCTTGCTTGTGGACATCTTCTTGTGGACATGTTACTTCATATGGGTGACCCCCTGTTAGCACTATATTTATATAATATATGACAGTATTATGTAGAGCTAGGTATTCCTAAGCTTCTTGTGGTCGTGCTCTATGGTTGACCCCCTGTGAGCACTTGCTCTATATAGCTATATGTAGAGCTAGGTGTTCCTCAGCTTCTTGTGAACGTGCTCTATGGCTGACCTCCTGTTAGCACCAGCTAACGACAGATAGTAAACAGTGGTAGATTCATACCCCACAACCACGTCCGTCTCTCTTGCAAGTCCATATACAATCAAATACAACACGAGTTTTACATCCACAAAAAAGAAACGCACAGTAAATTAAAGATCAAACTGTATAATAACCGTATAATACTTACAAGTTTGTCTTCTTGCTTCTCGGAGATGATATCGGTGCTGCGTGCGCATTGCCTGATGGGTGAAAACGGAACGTCACGTCCGTTCTAGGGAACGGATGTGCCACTTCAAAAACAAAACGTGTGCGGGTGACAGATTGTAACAAAACCCGTGAATAACATGGATACTAAACGAATATCCGAGAGACGATACATTTGTTCGTATCCCGACTGCGACGCAAGGTACAACAAACAATGGAAACTCGATGCCCATCTCTGCAAACACACGGCAATCAAACCCTTCGCCTGTGAGCAGAGCGGCTGTGGTAAGGCGTTCCCTAGCCCCTACCACCTCACCCGACACCAGTTGACCCACAGCGGGACGAAGCCTTTTCCATGCACCGCCGACGGCTGTACAGACACATTCACCACCAACACCAACATGTTGCGACACTTTCAGCGCCAACATGCCACGGATCAGAAGAAATACGGCTGCGACGTGGCGGGTTGCGGGCTGGTTTTCAAGAAGAACAAGCAGCTGAATCTGCACATGTGCGAGCAGCACACTCAGCTGCCTCCCTACCAGTGCTCCTTCGAGGGCTGTCAAATGCGCTTCCCCTGCCCAAGTAAACAGAGACGCCATGAAAAGGTACACAACGGGTATCCCTGTCCTGAAGAGGCGTGCGTGTTCACGGGGAAGACCTGGACGGAGCTTCTGAAGCACCGAAGGGAGGCGCACCAGCGGGTTTACCCGTGTGACCAGTGCGACAAGGTGTTCAGAAAATCGTGGATGCTGCAACAGCACCAGGCTGTGCACGCCGACATGCGAGCTGTGCTGAAGTGTCCCCGGGCGGGCTGCCAGAGGTCCTTCACCACAGAGTTCAACTTGATGAGCCACATCAAGTCCTTCCACGACGAGTTACGGCCCTTCGCCTGCACCCACGAAGGCTGTGGCAAGACGTTCGCCATGAAGGGCAGTTTGACCCGCCACAGTGTTGCTCACGATCCAGAGAGGCGCAAGATCCCGAAGATCCGGAAGCCCCGACCCTCCAGGTCTCTCGCCTCCCGACTGAGCGGCGTTAATCCCTTCAAGAGCGCCAGAAAGACTAAGGAACTGAAGGACAACACAGCGTCCGGTCCACGCCATATTCAAGGAGAACAGCAACAGTCCCAGGGGCAAATCAAATTGTTCCCTCTTCTACAGGACACGACGCTGTTGAACCATTCTACTACTGCTGTAGGCCTACACGTTGACTCCACACTTCACAACTTTACACACACCACCATAGAACTGGGACAATGACGTGGGACTTTAATGAATGTTATTTTTCGAGCACAACTTTTATGTGACATGTGACATGGTTTTTGTTGTCGTGATTAAGTTCATAAGTCACGTTCCGTTATGTGTTAATTTGCTCTGCAGATGTCAGTTGAATGTTGTGTAAAAAAACTAGTGTACAAATTGGTAAAATAAGAGGTTGACGAAAAAATAAAAGTCCCTTAATGTTTCAACAATGATTGAATACTGTAAACAAATACCAAAAAAAACAGGTACACATTTCACAAAACACCTGCCCAAAAACCATTGACACGTACGTCACCTGGCCAGCAACCTCACTACAGCCTGGTGAACACCCCATGAGGTTCAAACCAATTGGTGTCTTATATTGAAAGGGGGCAATCGGCAGAGGTACAATGTCGTTCATTCAGGAGCGGTAGTTTGTCACTCCATGCAGAGCCTCCGTTATTGTTTGAGATCAGCAACATTTCCATCCTCTCACATAAGCCCCCCCTACTCCATCACCAGCTAGAGAGGAGGAGGCCGCTAAGTGGCTCCCGCTGAAGGATTTAGGAGGAAGGGCAGGTGGAGGCGATGCTCCCCGGGTCTGACGGGAAGCAGCGGGATCTTCAGTTATACTGCCTAGAAATAAGAACATCTTTCGACGCAAGCTTGGGATTCCGAGGTTAAATCCCCACAGAAGGCTTCCCGGTAACGGCTCCTTACATTCCTGCCCGGATCGGGCCAGACAAACCCTATAAGGACCGGCCGCCCGACCATCTCATCCAGGAATGCGGTACACAACATCCAATTAGCAGACACAGAGTTGGGTCGCGTCACTAATTCCTAGCATGCCGTTGGAATCGATACGATATGTATCGAACCTTGTTCTAGATTTGATACCGTATTTAGCTTTGACCTTGTCTTTCAGGGCGATATCTACTACTTAAAGTAGACATATTATGGTGTTTTCCCAACAAGTAAACATAGTATTTGAGTTACAGAAAACATGTTTTTGAAGCTCTTTGCTGGAAATAGCTATTAGGAAAAAAATCGCTATTCCCCTCTTTTTCAGTCCCTTAAGCGCTGTTTCTGGTGTCTGTAGTTTTAATGCAAATGAGCTGCTGCCTATTGACCAATGAGCTGTCGGACTGAACCACAGCATGAAGGAGAAGGGATTGTTGCCGTTTGCAGACTCCTGGAGCTCTATATCTATATACCGCCGGACTGCCGCCGAAGCTTCGGCGGCGGCCGGACTGCAGTCCGGCGAGGGTAGCTCGGCGGCAGTCCGGCAGCTCATCTCCGGGAGTACAATCCCTCCATGTCTCCTCCTCCAGACTGCCGCGGCGGCAATCCAGCAACTCCGACGGGGGGAGCTTGGCGGCAGTCCGACAGAGAAAGGGATTGTGCTCCCTGAGTTGAGCTGCCGGGCTGAAGCCGAGTTCCCCCGGTCGGAGCTGCTCGTCCGCTGGTCCACAAAATCTTAGCTATGCTCTGATTGGAGGGAAGTGGGAGGTAATATTCAAGTGTGCCCCCTTCCTACGTAGGAGGGGGCGCCGAAACTGACTCGCTCGTTTGGTAACTGTAGGCGGGGTAATTTCAGAAATGCATATCTTACTCAAACAGACCCAATCATCTTTACATGATTGTATCTGTACTTGATTGATACATGATTGGGTGGTCTATACCCCGCCTACAGTTTGGTAACTGTAGGCGGGGTAATTTCAGAAATGCATATCTTACTCAAACAGACCCAATCATCTTTACATGATTGGGTCTGTACTTACCCAATCATGTACAGACTTTTTTCCAATTGTGTATGCGTGTGGGTGCACCAGAGATCCAAAACAACAGCCCAAATCCCAGGAAAAGTGTTGTTTTCATAATATGTCCCCTTTAAGGGATATTAGGGATATGTGTATCTTTACTGTGTTGCAGAACAGAGTGCTTCATTACAGCACTATGTAACCATGCACAACCTAGTGCATGGGTAGAGAATTCTCCTATTGCTAAATTTTCCAAAACTTTTTCGCAAATTGGAAAGCACCATGTAATGGCACTCCTGCTTTCTTTGCACCAACGTTACTGAAATCTAATTAAACCAAGGTACCTGGTCACCTTTTGAGAATGTGTATATTTATTTTCATTTTTACTATGTAGGTCTCGTTTCTATACTGTCTATGAATTTGTGTTGCGTTGTTTTGTCTTCTCCTGTCTTGTGCTGCAACAACGAAAGGTCCCCACAGGGATAAGCAAAGAACGTATCGATCTATTCAATGCTGTAACTTTAGAACACTTTATACAAAGGGTCCAAACCAGGGGTCACCAACCTTTTTGAACCCGAGAGTTACTTCAAGGGAACTGAGTCGTATGAAGGGCTACTTGACTCACGGGCCATTTCTGCCCGTAGTGCACTGCCAGGTGGGTAGAAAGCCTGGAAGCTATTGTGACAGGTCATGAAATGTTTCTTTATTTTATGGGTAAACCCTGCAGCTAGCTCCAGATTTTAAGTTGTGCTCGCTAGCTTGTTTCAGCAAAGAGGGCGCACAAGTTGCTTTTGCAACAACGAGTTTGCAAAAGCCATCCCTCCGCAGCAATATGAAACCAGCCAGGAGAGCACAGAGGGTATTAATAAGGAATCCTAGACCAAGATGCCCCTAACCTAACGGCTCCTTGATGACCTTTAGAAATTGTCCCTAAGTTCCTTTGAATAAAAGCGTCTGACATAAAATGAATGAATATATTCCTTCCAGTCACAGCTCATCAGATTCTATTGGGAGGACACCATCAACTCAACATCTACACATCTATTTATTATGAAACTCATACATAAGTCTATTTTTACCTGTTATCTGCTTTGGCCCAGAGTCTGGCTACTTTTAACCCAGACTGGATCCCGGCCCAGTCCTAAGCCCCCAGACCGCATCCTGACAGCTCAGACAAACACACCAATCCTGGGTCAAAGTCAGACGTTCACATCATTCCTCATCTTTATTCCCAGCATTTGTCTTTTTGAAGAGACAACCAGCGATTTAGCCCAGGGCAAATTCTTTATAATCTATGAGTCAAGATAGATGTGTTTTCCTGCTTCATGTGATTAAGATAAGAAGCCGTCTGCTAGAAATTCTTCAGGTTTAGCAGGGGAAAAAGTGCACTACACCACAGGGATCGCTAAAACCGTCCTTATTTTTGGAAATATTGCCTTTGTTCCGCAAGGTTACACATATTTACATAGTTATGTTTTAGCTGAAAGCAATTTAGATCCATGTGACGCATCACTGAATAATAGCACTTTTACAAAAAAGATAGCACGATATGTACAGTATTTGTTAAAATGGACTAAATATATAGTCCTATAAAAACAGAGTTCTATGAAATAAAGATTCATATGAAATATAGAGGTCAATGAACTCAAGAGATCTACAAAGTCACAGCTCTATAAAGTGACAGTTCTATAAAATCCGGAATGCGATAAAACCAGTCCTTTAGTCAGAATTCTATGAAATCAGAGTCAGATAAAATTAAGAGTTCTATTAAATAATCTCAGAATGATTAAAGTTATTAATGGGTATATTTTGTATATGATTCCTAAAAGTGTCTTCCTAGAAGGACCCACGAATGGACACAGCTGCACCAATGAGCTGCAAGACCCTCAAACTTTATTAATGATGATATATTGAAGTTATAAATCTACTGAAAATTGCTTTCCAGTCTTTACATTATCCGTTCTAATGATCCTGCTAGCACGAAACTCTCTTTCAAAAGCCAGTCTTTGTGGCTCCTACTATAGTTCATAACAATGAAGAGCATTTTACTGCATTGGTTACAGGCTACAGAGTAAATAGAACGAACTGCTATTTTCGAAAATACCACATGAAAATATTGAATCATACACGAATTACAGTAAATCAGCTGGAGAGGAAGGAGTCTTTTTAATAAGCAGTGGATACTGATGTATAAAATCACTTTTGGGCGTTATGCTTCTGAGAAGAGGAACTAATGTGGTAGATCAAGGACAAATAGGAAAATTTAATGACGTCATAAGGGAAAATTAATATGGGATGGTTGTATGACAGTTAAAGAGTAAACACTATCATTGGAAAACACAATCTGTAGCGAAAACAGATAATTGCAGTGGATTAAAAAGAAAAAAGACAGTGAGAGCCAACCAGAAACTTATATCGAAGAGACAGTGCTGCCTAATTGGCTGGATTCTGGCGTGCGTGTATGAGCCTCTCCAATAAACTGAAAAACTGATAGCTAAAAACGTGCACGGTTTGGTTGAGCCTCTCAACAAAACCAGTATATAAAAAGCGTCTGTCACATTCTGCCCTTATACCGTCTCACGCGAGAACGCTCTTTCATTTCCTGACACCTGACCACTCGCAATACCAGGCCTGATTTGTAGTTGCGATTCCAGAGGGCTCTATCCTTCTGAAATGTGTTTTTCCCGCCTGTGCATGGAAGGAATGTGACGGGTCCCTTCAAGCCCTTCCGTTGTCTGGTCGGGATGAGAGGGGAAACCCATGACGAAACCCATCTCTCTCTTCAGGAAAACAAACTTTCCGCCATCTCTGCCAGGATGAATCCCCAGCGTGCACGGAGGGGGCCATCAGTTGTTAGGCGGTTGATCATCTTCATAAAAATTATTCGAAAACCCACCACAAAAAACATTTAAAACTAACTTGATTGGATTTACATTTTCTTGGAAATGTTTTACAACAATTGTTGCTGAAAATTGTGTTGGGAATTGTCTTGGAAGGTCAATTGAGAGGTTATTCAACCTGTATCGATCAAAAACAGTGTTCTTCAACTGGGGGCCACAACATTTTCATACAGTCCAAGGTCACCCCCCCTAAAGGGGGTCGCAACAGCGGCCGAAGTTACTCACAGGATGGCAAAAGTTAAATAATATATGCCTTGTTGGTTCATTTGGGTCATTAGTATGTTTAAAGACTAAAAGGGGAATACATTTCATGACCTCACTTTTCACACATTGCAATGAGAATGTTTTGTTGTTCTTGCAGCAGAACAATTGGGTGGTTGTCGTGACCCCCACAGCTGGGTGACAACATGTTAAAGTTTCGGGTACCCCTGTGTTGAAACGTATTAGTGGATTCATTCTATTTATGGATTCTTCAGTTAACTCGATCTGTGTTCCATGCTGATTCTTGCATAATTGTATGATCATTTAGTTATTCTCGGATCTTGTCTTGAAAAACATACGATAAAATATGTAACCTAATTAGAAGTGTTGAGAGCCCAAACGAATGCATCCCCAGGCAAACATTACAGAAAGATGTAAGCACAAACATTATCCTTCCAGTATGATGTCAAATATATGTACAGTATTTGAATAACTACAATGATGCTTTTACTATTAACAACATCACATAATATATATTCATACTTCATAGTTATCATCCTGGAATCAATACTTTCATTTAAAACCACCTCAAAACAATCTGAATACGTTTTGACATGTGATAGACGTTTTGCAAAGAATGGATAAATATCAATATAAAATCACCTTCACATTCCATCCCTTTACCTATTTGCCCTGGCGCTTGCCCGAGTTGAACAATGCATATTCTGCATATTCTCCTTCATCTCTGCATTGCTGATGAAATCCCTTAATTTATGGACCAGGTTGTAGGTTCTGCCTGGGCTGGGCGAATCACCCTGTGGAATGTCTCCTCAGATAAGAGATGTTTCCTTTCTCTAGCCTCTAATTACAGACTCTTTCCATTATGCTCCGAGATTCAACCTCACTTCTGTATTATTAATCTTATCTTTTTTGCCAGATTTTCCATATACTTTTCATTTTTTTTTCATCACGTCACTTTCTTTTTTCTTTTTAACAATATGGTCATTTGTTGTCCTGTAACTTCAGTTGTAAAAATGTATTAATCCGAATAAAAAACAGACATATTTCTTTGTGATCCACGTACCTTACTTGCTGTTTTCCTATATATATCTTCTTTGACGTTTCCTTGAACTAACTAACTTAGTAACTAACATAAAAATGGACTATTAAAACACAAACTGGCTCCGACCCCTTCACCCTTGGGGCTAATCAAGTGCCAACGTCTGGGCTGAGGGCCCTGGGATTAACACCGTCGAACCATCCCCAAAAAGCGTCTCATTCTCGGTCAAGCGCCCGGCGGACCTCCTACGCCTTCCTGTCAGTCAGGTGAGCGGGACGTTCTGTTGGCGTATCATGTCTTGGTGTCTCTCTCTCTCTCTCTCTCTCTCTCTCTCCACTCACCCCTCCAACCCCCCTTATCTGAAGAGCTATATATTTGAGGTCGTGGCTGGTCCACATCTCAGCACCACCTTCTCGTGTCCACACACACACACACACACACCCACGCAACGCAAACCATATTGGGTTGATTTGGACTCAGCGGCGGCGAACGCAGACAGACACACCCGACGATGCGCTCCCTGCTCCCGCTGCTCTTCCTGCTCCTCTGCGTCCAGCGGGGCTACGGACATGCGCTGCCGTCTCTGCTCGGTAGGTTGACCTCTGACCTTTGAATAAGGTTAACCTTTCCATGATATGTTCTCTAACAGAAGGATCAATGAATCGCCAACATTAGATTTGGAACTGTATGACCTGAAATAGAAAACAAATATTTTTTGCTTTCCAATGAGGTGTATTTGTTCTTACGGAATGGTTAATGATTATTTGGTGTCAATTCTGAATGTGTATATCGGAATGCGCTCACGATGAGGAATCCCTCCTCACCATTTGAGAACTGCAAACAAAGTAGTTTGCGTGCCTTAATTGTTGGACTAGTAGTTAGCTGGTAGTCGGTATACTAGTAGTTTGCATAGTTTGTGTACTAGTAGTTTGTGAACAAATTTGTGTGATAGTTTGTCTACTAGTAGTTTTTGAACAAATGTGTGTGATAGTTTGTGTACCAGTAGTTTGTGTTTGAGTTAGTTTGTGATGTCATCTCAACCCTCCCCCGCCCTCCCTACAGATCACGTTGTCGGCGGCGCCGACAGCGCCTCTCCGGACCAGCAAGAGCCCGCACCACGCCCCCGCCGCTCCAGCTCCGACGCGGCCCCCGCCTCCGCCTCCGCCTGCGGCCTGCGCTCCGTCCAGCTCCAGGTGCGGGACCTGGGGCTGGGCTACGACGCCGACGAGACGGTGCTCTTCAAGTACTGCGGTGGCGCCTGCGAGCGCGTCCGCTCCAACCACGACCTGACGAGGGCCCACCTTCTGCTGGGCGGGGTGCTGCCGCGACCCGGGCCCAGCGGGGTGGGGGGTCCCTGCTGCCGGCCCACGCACCACGAGGACCTGGCCTTCCTGGACAACGCCCACCGCTGGCACAAGGTGGAGCAGCTGCTGGCCGCCGGCTGCAGTTGTGTGGGCTGAGGGGCTGGGGTAGGGAGGAGGGTGGGCTGGGCTGGAGGTGGGGTGGTATGGGGGTGAGGGAGGGAAGTGGGTGGAGGAGAGGTGGTGCCTAGGGTGGGCTGGGTGAGGAAGAGGGTTAGGTCGGTTAGGGTGAGTTGGGCAGAGAGCCGAGTGTTAGGCTGAGTGGTAGGGTGAGGGTTGGGTGGGCTAGGCTGAGGGTTGGGTAGGCTGAGTGGTAGGGTGAGGGGTTGGGGTAGCTGAGTGGTAGGGTGAGGGTTGGGTAGGCTAGGCTGAGTGGTAGGGTGAGGGGTTGGGGTAGCTGAGTGGTAGGGTGAGGGTTGGGTAGGTTAGGCTGAGTGGTAGAGTGAGGGCTGGTGTGTGGGAGAGGAAGGTCTGAAGTCTGTTCCTAAGCGCTTGTAAAACTATTTCTTTGTACGGGTTTAAAATTGAAAGCAGGTGCCTTCTAAAATGTCCAAGGTTGTAAACCTTTGGATGATGCTTGATTTAAGGCTTTTTTTAAGTGCTGTCAAACAGTGTACAGTGGTGCTTTTAATTTAATTTTGCAAAGCGTTACAGACACTTGTATCCTTACGGATTCAACAGATGCAGGTACATAGCATTTTGGAAACAAGCTTTTTGTTTTCAAGCGTTCTTTTTATATTTCCTGCAAAAGATAAATATACTGAATATAAAATACTGATTGAGGTCAATCCACAAAGGCACATTGCCGCACTTAGTAGTCGGTCTGTAGTTTCAACACTGCTAATGTTTCCTAGAAAGGGTCAAATGGACAGACAAAACTACTTGACTTCATGAATAAGCTAAAAAAAATACATGTATTTAATTATTGAAAGATAATCCTCTTGGGGTACATTGTGTGTGTGGCGCAAAATAGAAGTGCTGACCAAGTAGTCGCTTGAAATAATGTAAAATGTATTTATGTAAAATAATTTATTTATTTATTTGGTTGGTTTATTTTAATTCTTTGACATGACTTAACTTATTTCTCTGTACGCAAATCATAAAAAAAAGTGTTCTGTTCCCAATAAAGTCAACAATTTACAAAACGGGGCTTTGTCGACTCGATTGTTACAATCAGAAAAAAAGTTTATTCATTGTTATGTACAAAAATATGTGATATTCTTCAACATGGGTTTGACATGCACACGCATTCACACACAGACACACACACACACGCAGACACACATACTGCACTCTCTATGATGCCCCCATCATGCCGCCCTCTTCCACTTCCTCGGTTTCCTCAGGCTCAGCCCCCCACACCTGGACACGCCCCTCCATGGCTGTGAGGAGCTGGGTCTCGGTGGGGTGGAAAGACAGAGATTGGACAACGGCCTTCCCCACCGGCAGCTTCAAAGTTAGGGAGCCCTGAAAGCAATTAATGAAAGAAATATGAAATAAACACAAAGCAACGCGAGATTCAGTTACATTTCTGTTATTTATAAAATATCTGTTGATCAAAGCTTTGCTCTTGGTTGGGTGCAACCTTTTCAAGACCATTTAAATGTTAAACCGTGGGAGAGGAGAACCCCGGGACCTGGTTTGGAAGGATATCTTATGGAAATAAAACCAGATTAGGAAGAGAAAGTTCCCCATGTGCAAGGCGTTAACTGAGCCCATGCAGACAAGATGCACAGTTGGAACCATAATGACACCAATGCCTCACTGGAAATAAAAGGTTTAATGCTTTGAGGTCAAGGATGGTCCGAGATGGAGCCTGTGCATTTCACACATCACACAAATAATGAATCACTATAAATTAATAAATAATAACAATGAATACATTAATAGTAACAAGTAGATAAATTACCACTTGACTTCAATGTAACCTTTAGATGAATTAAGGTAACATTCCCCATTCAAAACTGTATTTACCTTTCATGTAAAACGTTGTGTTTTGCATCAAAGCATTGGAATGAAGAATGAAAGTGAAATGAGGGCAGGGAAAATGAGATACAAGGAAAAAGCGGTTGACTCTGACCTCCACCAGGTCCCAGCAGTAGACGTGTCCGTCCTCGGAACAGCTCATCACGTGGGTGTCTTTACCGGACAGACAGCAGTCCAGCTTGTAGCCCTTCATCTTGTGGCCTGTGTACCTAGAACCACAGGTAAGACAGGTAGGGGTTTGACGGTGGGTTCAGATACATGTCATTAAAGGAGCATTTCACCGGTGGAGGCATGAATATGTATTGAAATTGGGTCCTATATGTAGTCGAATAATAAAATAAAATTCTAATTTGGTGTCGTCTTGACCGAGAAAAGGCAGAAAGTGACTTTTTGGCGCTTGTTGATTGAAGACAACAACTCCCACCATGCACCACGATGCCCAGCTTCGCTGGCCACTCCCGCTTATCTAGATCTCTTCCTATCGGACACCTCGCTGTTCCATCTACCAAGCTGATACCGCAAGACTGCTTGAAAGTCATTTCACACAACATTTCTAGTGAAGAGTATTAGTTGGTGAACTCAGTGAATTAGAACAAATGGACTTTTGCATGGTTCCATCTTCTATGTCAGATCCAGTACCTTCCGCCATTGTACTTCAGTTTTATCAACAGCCTCTGTTAGCTTAGCTTCAGACGCTGTGGATGTAAAGGCCGATATATGCTCTGTTTTAGACGTAACGCGTAAGCACGTAAGATACATAACCCCCCCTTGCGCGGTAAAATATCCCCCCTTACGTGCTTAAGTGCGTCGGCCAAAATTCCTGACTATGCGACTAAAACACTACGGCCCTACGCAGCTCGCAAAGACTGTGATTGGCCAGCTAACCACATCCTTTCAGGAGTCTCACATTTCCGGTTTTACAGCATAATAGCGCCATTTTTAAAAGGCAGTGACAGAAGCGAATGAAGAATTTTGAAGAAGGAGAAGAAGAAAACACAAGAACGAATTATGATAATTATAAATATAAACAAGCCAGCGATTTCCACTTCCACGCCCACAGATTCGTTCGTTGCTCCCCCTACTGTTCTGGCGGAGAATCCCCTTGCAACACGCGCAATCCTTAAGGAACCTTAAAGGAACCGTAAATCAAAACTTGTCTAAAACAAGTCCCTTGTGTAAATTACGTGCTTACGTCTCTGCGTCTAAAACGACCCTAAATCGGCCTTTAGTTTCTGCTGGTGAAGTCCCACCCACTGGCACTGCTCTAATAGGTCTGTAGCGTCAGTGGGTCCCACCCCCTATAGAGGGGTGGGACTAGTGCTTGTAGTCTTACGAGAATCCTCCCCTCTTACACTTCCTATTTACTTCTATGCAGAAATCGTCATAATGCGTCATCTTGAACAGGAAGTGTTGGAGATCGATACGGATCTCTCCAGTCTCTCCAGAAAATAAGGGAATGATGCACGACCATTCAAAAATATGAGTGGGTTTCTAACGATACTAAGCTTAATGGAAATGGGTGAAGTTTCCCTTTAAGGAGGAGGTAGGGGTTTGACAGTGTGTTCAGATACATGTCATTAAGGAGGAGGTAGGGGTTAGACGGTAGGTTCAGATACATGTCATTAAGGAGGAGGTAGGGGATAGATGGTGGGTTCAGATACAGGTCATTAAGAAGGAGGTAGGGGTTTGACAGTGTGTTCAGATACATGTCATTAAGGAGGAGGTAGGGGTTTGACAGTGTGTTCAGATACATGTCATTAAGGAGGAGGTAGGGGTTTGACAGTGTGTTCAGATACATGTCATTAAGGAGGAGGTAGGGGTTAGATGGTAGGTTCAGATACATGTCATTAAGGAGGAGGTAGGGGATAGATGGTGGGTTCAGATACAGGTCATTAAGAAGGAGGTAGGGGTTTGACAGTGTGTTCAGATATAGGTCATTTAGGAGGAGGTTGGGGTTTGAGGGAATCTTGCTCTAGGATGCTCTTCAGACATTGGGGGATTGAATCTTGGAACACCCAGGTTAGAGGGAAACACTGTATCCCTGTTTTAAATCAATGATTATTTAAAATGTATATTTTGAGGTTGAATTCTTAATGACCTATTAATGTCTTAAGTTTTCTTTTAAATTGGAGATTTTTGTGTTTCTTTTTGTTGTCTTTCTGGAATGACCTGCTGGTAGAGTATTACCACGCACTGGTAGGGACTCGCACACTGTATTGTTCATTTGTCACATTGAGAAAAGAGACATTTGTAAAAAAAAAAATAATAATTACAATAACTGTTGGTTTCTCCCAAGTTATCCCTGCTGCAGAGGGAGGAGGAGAAGGGGACGGATGAAGACGAGAAGGAGGAACAGGGACTTACTCTCCCAGCATCTCCCCGGTGGTCTTGTCTAGCAGCCTGACCGTGGAGTCCAGGCTGGAGGTCAAAGTGCACTGGCCGTCCTGACTAAAGCACACGCACGTGATGGGGCCTGTACACAACATGGTGACCGGGAGCGAGTGCACATGAAACACAGGTGCATGTGGCGTAAAAGTTGGTGTGCACGGGAAATACATGCGTTGGTGCATGTGACATACTGGCGTTAGTGCACGTAACATAGGCGTTGACTGGCGTTGCAACAGAATTCTATAACTCTATAATAATTAACTGAATAATCCTTATTACATTTCAATTCTGTTGTAATATAATTCTAGTATCATAAAACCAGTGGACAGTGACTCTTTAATCATATCCACCTATAATCACAAATCGACAATAATTTAACAACAACAATATATTATCGCTGCTCATCACTGATTCCAGTCCCTTCCTAAAGGACTAGGATTCTGTAACAACGCAAGGGTGACCCACTGTTGACAAAGTCGATGTGCAGCTGCCCCATGCGCAGGTCGTAGCATCTCACCCGGCCGTCGACCGACCTGTAAGGTCCAACAGCACCAAAACAAGCAATGTGAGTACACTCAACAGTCCGCTAGGATCGCAAGACTGGACGTGAATGTTGTGGGAGAACACCCATTGTTTTAACACATGAATGCTTCTCAGACCCTGGGTCAGGGGCCTGAGAGTATGTTACAGTGAGTCGCTGGTACGCGACCAACTGTGTGTTTTTCGAAAAAAAACTCTGAGCACATTAGAATGGATGATTCTTTAAGGATCATGTATTCCAGTGAGCTTTCAGGTGTGCGGTTGGTCGCGTCCCACCACCCCGCTGAAACACACAGCGATTAAAAAGGGTTCAAGAGTCTGCTAGGCGACAGGACCCACCCGGTCAGCAGCTCGTGCTGGGACACCTTCAGGCTACTGATCCCATCAGTAGCCTCGTCCAGAACCTGGATGGCCTCGAACCTGCGGGACCGCGTGTCCCAGCAGCGCACCGTCCCGTCTATGGACCCTACAGGGGCGAGAACCAGAACATACAACCTGGTGTTACGTTTGGATCACCCGGCTTGGTACATGCATGCATGCATGCAGGAAATAACGGCTCCTACATAGAACACAGGCCATCATAGCATAGGACAGAACCAAAGGAGCACAATACAACATAGGACATCATGGAATACAATAGAGAAGGGTCAAACAGCATAGAAGATATCCAACAGAAAAGAGTAGCAACAAATAGAATGGAACCAACCAAGAAGAATAGAACACAGAACATAATATAGTAGAACACATGAGAAGTGTGGAGTAGAACAGAATAGAATATAAGACAACAAAATAATTCACGTAACAGAACCAACAGCACAGAATGTTTGCTGCCTCATAACATGGAACTAAATCCCCCCCTTTGGTGGCTGCACTGTAGTTTGTGTGTGATGATGAGGCTGCAGAGAGAACACGCTCACCAGAGAGGATTACCGTCGCCTCTTCGTTAAACTGGACACAGTTGACTATCTGGAAAACACATACACGCAAGTTTTGAAAAATAGCTTTGAAAAGGAGCTTCTAATACAAATTCATTATTGTATTTATTATTAGGAGCAATATAATTCAGCTGACCCCGGCGTGACCTCTGAGTTTTCGGGCCACCTGCCCGGTCGCAACATCCCAAAGGATCACCGTCTTGTCAGAGCTGCACGAACACAGCTGGCTGTTGTCAAAGGAACTGTGGGAAGGGCACAATGGTTATTCAAAAGAACCAGCAGCGACACATGATATTCATCCAATTTACACATTTTAATTAAATGATTTATTACTTTTTAAGAAAAAATATATATTTTTGTGTCTGCAAGGTTAATTTTAGATTTGTCTTGTTTATTTTTAATTGAGTTGACATCGTTTCAACAGCATTTTGCAGTCTGTTTGTGTTAACAGCAGATACGTCATGACAATTACCAACATGGCATTCAAACCATTATTTGGCCTTGACATCAGAGGCAGCGATCGGGGACAGCTAATGACAACATTGAACTCTCGTGCAGGCTCGAACAGAGTGACACACAAACACACACACACTTATAAGGACTTTTTCACCCGCTCCGTATCCTTGCTTGCCCCAACAAATTTGTGCAGCATGCTTGTTGTTTTATTTCCGGTGTAGATCCGGTATGGTGTTGTAGTTTTTCTAACGTGACTAGTTGTTGCTAGACAGCAGGTGACAATCTACAACGTCTGCCAAGCCAAAAGAGCGTTAATCGCACGATAAGAAAATGAACGCCGTTAAAATTGGTTTGCGTTAATAACGTGTTAGACTGACAGCACTAATATATATATATATATATATATATATATATATATATATTTATACAACGGGGGACCTAAATCCAGCGATCTGATTGGTTCCCAACTGTTGTATAATGAGCATATACATAACTGCTATGACGCCCGATCATTTTGTGAAAGTTTGCATATCACTCCGCGCCTGGAAGTAGAAACCGTTACAAAGTAAAACATGTGTTGGATGATGGAGAGGGTGTAAATGTTTTTACTCCGGGAGTGAGCAAGGCGATGGAGAGACTAACGAAAGCTTAGGCACACGGCGAGTGAACTGCTCCATAGGATAAATTGCCGGCGAACCGCTCTATCGGAGCCTTCTCTCGGAGGGACGCTAAAGTGTGTTGCATAGCGACCGTCGATGCATAGCGGCAGCCAGGAGGGACTACTTTTTTGTATTCTTTAATTAAACGGCTATTTTGACTTTCTTGGTTTCTTTTTAAATGTAGTGTGTCTATGACTTTCGTTTCGCCATAATAGTAACCGTTGTATAAAAGCAATAGATCACTTCAGTCAGTGGCATGTGCTCATTATACCACTGTGAAGGGGGTCGCCGGCCCTCCGCTGCGCGTCGGGGCCGGACAACGCCCCTTAACAGTGGTATAATGAGCACATACCACAGCCTGGCGTGATCTATTGCTTAAATATATATATATATATATATATATATAATAGTAGTTGTATCATTTTATTTTGATGTTATATTTCAGCATCTGTTTATTATTAGAAAACCCATAAAAGCTTTAAACCTACACTTTATTGTCAGATTTCATATTTCGTTAAAGGACAATTCCGGTATTTTGATCATTGGGCCCCCTTTCTGGTTTGTTGAGGATGAAATAGAGTGGGTGACACCGAAATTTGAACAATAAGTCCTTTCTCGGGTATTTGGCTCATTTTGAATCGCTCCTGCCTGCTCCACAATGGTTGTCTGTGTGCATACACAAACCTGTCAACCCATCAACCCTAAACGTTCGTTTTCAAAAATGTGCAAGTAACCGAGTGGTTAGTGGCATTCGTGAAGTTTAAAAAATATATATCGGCGCAATATATGGTTTCCATCCGTGTTAGTTGCTAACTGGAACTATTTTTTCAGATACCTCACAACCGCATATAAACTTCCGCAAAAGGTCCCACTCCGTGCAGCACCTACTTTCGACGTCCGTCGGCATCTGCCTGCACTTCCCACAGGCACACCCATAGGGCACACCACCCGCCCGTGATCGTGGGGACCGCTTCCGCCGGAGCTTCAGGCGCCTCCGTAGCCCTACCCTCCATCTCACGTAGCTCCTCTTGGGTGAATTCTGGTTCAAAACGATATCCTCTGCCGTCAAACTCAAAATCGAGTGCGTCCTCCAGAAGCCACCTTTCATAATCCATTTTCAGTGATTTTCTATGTGATTTTCCCTAATCCGAGGTGCGCACGGTACAAGACTTCAAACCAACGTAAACAGCCCACCTTTCCGGTTCGGCGGAGTAATATCATCGTGCAGTAATGAGTCTTCCAACTGAAATCAACTGGCGATAAATGTGCAATAAAACACGACAGAAACCATATATTGCGCCGATGATTTTTTTTTAAACTTCACGAATGCCACTAACCACTCGGTTACTTGCACATTTTTGAAAACGAACGTTTAGGGTTGCTTGGTTGACAGGTTTGTCTATGCACACAGACAACCATTGTGAAGCAGGCAGGAGCGATTCAAAATCAGCCAAATACCCGAGAAAGGACTAATAGTTAAAATTTCGGTGTCACCCACTCTATTTCATCCTAAACAAACCAGAAAGGGGGCTCAATGTTCAAAATACCGGAATTGTCCTTTAAGTCCTCCCCAAATGCGTAGACTTGGAGGAGGGCCGTTGGTGGCACGAGCCGGTCAGAATTCTCCCGGTGGCTTTTAGTGCCCCACTCCGCCCCTGCCTGACGTGACTTATTTACAGAGTATTTACCTCAGATTAACAACAAATAACACAACAAAATAGCAAACACGTACCCGTCGACATCAAGGACCTCGTATCCGTGGCCACTATAGGTCTTCAGAGGTGTGCCTCTGGTGACGCTCCACAGCTTCAGCGACTTATCGCTGCCACACGACAGAAGGTAGTTCCCGTCCGCTGCCACAAGAGGAGGACAAAGTAAGCCAAACAGCACATCCATCCCACTATTACAGCACACCACGATACAGACTTGTCTAGTGCTTATCCCCTTGAGACGTTGCCTTTCACACCAAACTTCGTAACAATCTCTAACTTTATAGCCAAACGTAATATGTGACGCAACGTTTGGGTTGATGGGAGTCATTGATGGGAGTGTTTATCAAAAATGCCAGAACTGTATAGATTTAGACTGAAGCATCTTCAAACCAACCATAGGTCGCATCTGCCACCACTCCAATATTTACTCATTTGAATAATCATGAATGAGTGTTCATAACCTAACATTTAATGAACACAGGTCTACTGAATACACATCAAACTGTTTTTTTAATTCCGTCCTTAATCATTTGTGGTTATGTTGGATCCAAAACACGAACACAATACCGAAAAAATGCTCCATCTCGCATTGTGCTCACCGTTAAAGCGCACGGCCCGGACCGCTCCTTGGTTACAGTCGATAGTCCTCAGCAGGTGCCGGGGCAGCTGTGGAGCTTGCGGTTTAGGCTGCGGGAACGACATACTCTCTGTGCTCTGGGTACTAAACTAAACACACAGCATGTCAACGTTTGGATCACTGAGGCTAATCGATGCACTTTAACTGTAAATTCGGTCAGTTTTAATTAATGGGCCGAAGGTGTCATATTATGATTGTACAAACTCTATCCTGATAGTCTAGAAAAATGGGTCAGACACTAAAAGATACATAACTAGATAGTTACACATTAACAAATGTGCAATGACAACAGATGCCCACAATAGTCTTAGCAGTTTTAAAAACAATGAATGACTTACTTTTGCCGTTCAAACGCAATTATCTTGCATTCTGCTACCTCCTTAGATTGTAGCAGTAGTATTTATTTATAACCATTCAAAGAGTTTATAACACGCTGTTTTTGATCGTTTCTTACTTTCCTTGAGTTCATAGTAGTTCTTCCGGTACAAGAGGAATGCCGGGATTATACATGTATACCAGAATAATAGTATATATATTAAATCATATTAAAATTGGTATAATTACCAAGCCTAAATTGTATTTTTTTTCCTTAGATACATTACTTAACTGCTCGAACATATCGATATTAATTTTCTATGCCAATAAAGCTCTTTTGATGGTTCCTATGCGATTGCAAAGTAGCAAGGAGCTCTTAGTTTGAAGTGCTGACCCGGAACATCCTCTGTTTCGACATTAGCCATTAGCCGATCAGCAGCAGATCAGCTGTTTTCCCACTAGTGGATTCATAGTTTAACTATAATAACGTGTAATCTTTATATAATAATATGACTTCAAACAACATGAACGACCCGAGACGACAAAATAAGATTTTGCGGTGTGTATATCTGATAGAAATGTACTAGTTCGCAGCTTTCTAGCTAGTTTAGTGAACGTAAGCTCCCCTGAATGAATATGTGCTTACTGAGACGATTTACGAATGCGCTTAAATTAATTGTATTGTGTGAATGTCAAAACATGGTGAATGAATAGTATTTAACGAAAACCCAAGCTGGTCTGTCTAAAGTACAATTCGAAGAGGAATTGGCATAACATGAAAAGGGATTTAAAAATCCTCAAACGATCAGAAACAACGATGGATTCTTGCTGACATTAACTTATAACACTTATTAACGCGTGAAGTAGGACGGCAAAACAATGTATGTGTATGATTCATCCCTCTTTGCAGGTACAAACCGCCCAGCACAGAAGCCAATCCTACACTGGAAGACCCCACCCCTGACTATATGAACCTGCTTGGCATGATCTTCAGCATGTGTGGACTAATGCTCAAGGTGACCCCTAGACCAATTCCCATCTTCTCTCTCTCACTCTCTCACTCACTCACTCACTCACTCACATTATCTCTCACCATCTTTCTCTTGCTACCTTGCATATGTTAGTAAAACAAGTAGCTAGAACCAGCACAGGTACTACACATGGTACCAGTTTGCAGTACTACAGTACAGTCCACTTAGGTGACAGTGGTAAAGTGGCACAAAACGTTAACACAGGTTCCAGTACCATACGAGAATGGAAAGGCCGGTTGAGAGGGAAGAGGATTGGATACAGGGTATGGGTTAGCCTGGGTATCTAGGGCTGGTTGATAATAGAAAATGTTTCTAGTCTCTCAGTTAGTATCCTAGTCTAACTGAGGGTCATTTAACGGAAGTGTATGGGAATTCAAACGTATGGAATCAGACTAAAACTAGTTTTCCTTCCTCACTGACGTTTGAATCCTCATAACTCGATACAATACCTTTCATAGACAAACAATACAATTTTAAAGCACGTTCTATGCTGTGAACCTACTCCATACTGCAGATTGGCCACAGTCATAGCATTGGATTGTTGTTGAACTAATGTTAGTAATGCTCAGATGAGGGAGCTTCTATAATGCTTTACAAATTCTTGATGAGGCTAACTGCACCTAAACAAATGTCTAGAAGCCCAAATTCTCACAGATACATAGAGTAAAAAAATTAAGGAAGACGATTATTTCAAGAGAAATGCACTTCATGCTAATGAGAATGTTATTTGCGAGAAACCAGTTTGTGAACGTTTCGCTCTGCTCCGAGAACTAACGCCACGGTGTGTGGAGCATTTCTTATGCAACATCGCTCATCAAAACTGCGTTCACACCAAAAGCGGATATTTTTGCCTGTTGGCTTGCACGAGTAGACAAACTTTACTCATGGGAGTGATTACACAAATTTACTTGTGCGAGTGTAGGAGGAGGGGCCTCATCTTGGGAAGGCAAAGGTTTCTTTCCCCCAATTCTTTCTCAACCATGGCCGAGATAACACCCACTATGAGTCTTAACTTGTGGAAGTACCAGTGACGTCGTAGAACCCAACGCCGTCGTTTAGGATTCATAATATATTCCTGAGGCGCATACAGCTTTTGGAAGTGATATTATACATTATATTACATGGATATCTATATTTTAATTGTATTCTATGTTATATCATATAGATATAGAGCTCGGGGAGTTCGTAAACAAGGACAATCACTTTCTCCTCCATGTTGCGGTTCACCCCGGTCTGATTGGCTGTCACGTAGGGCTGGGCGATTAATCTAATTAAAACAATCCCAAAATAAATATAATGGAGTTTTCAATTTTTATTTATTTTCTTCATTAAATGTTTTATTTATGGCGAAATCTCAAGGTTCTCAGTTACAATGTGTTTTTTGGGAGAGACATGCTGAATGAGTACATAATGTTTTCAAACTCAAAAATAATCATTTATTTCACTTGACCTCAATATCGACCAAAATCATCGTGATTATGATTTTTTTTCATAATCAAGCAGCCCTACTGTCACGACCAAGGAGAGTTAGCATTCAAATATTTCAACTTGAGCGAAGTGTTCGCGGGTAGAATAATGCGAAATCCACGTAAACCAGGTGGTTTGCGCAAGTAAAATTTGGACAAACCAGTGTTTAACCAGTGTCTCCTCTAAATTATCATTTCTCTTCTAAACG
Source organism: Gadus chalcogrammus (assembly GCF_026213295.1). Taxonomy (NCBI): domain Eukaryota; kingdom Metazoa; phylum Chordata; class Actinopteri; order Gadiformes; family Gadidae; genus Gadus; species Gadus chalcogrammus. The sequence continues at coordinate 9,828,825 of NC_079414.1, read as the reverse complement.
CGTCTCTGCATTAGGGCTGAACGATTTTAAGAAAAAATTGAAATTGCGATTTTTCTGGTAGAGATTGCGGTTTCGATTTCAACCACGATTTATTTTCTTTAAATCAAGTTTCAGTATAAATTAATATAACCAATGAATTCCATTAAGGTAATGCAATAATGAAAACTGCTGGCAACAGATTTCAAATGCAAGACTGTTTATTCAAGTACCTAAGAAACAACAACCAAAAAAGTCAAATAAAAAGGGAGCCCTCTTTCTTAAGTAAACTTGCTTCAATGGCTCATCAGCATCAAAATAATTGCACTTTTGTAAAATATAAAAAAAAATAATAATAATAACCGCAGCTTTGACAATCCCAAAATCGTAATGCTTGAGATCGCGATTTTCGGTCGAAAACGATAGATCGTTCAGCCCTACTCTGCATTGACTTTGTATGGATTCACGCCGCCCCTTATTTTTTGGTCCGAAGGCACCATTAGATTCCCACATAACGACGGTACTAAAAAACCTTCACAAAGTTGGCGTTGGAAGTAACCATTGGGTTAACACCCCTCCCTCTCCCTCTCCTTAGATATATCACCTCAGAACTCATTTTCTTAAATCTAATCTTGTCGAGGGTTGGATTCAAGCTGAAACAGAGGGTTCACTAACACTAATTATTTCTGCTTAACAAACTGCTTACATGGCTTAATGTACAGGACAGATCACTGCATTTCTCTTTAAATAATTTTCTTGTGCTTTTGGACATTGTCAGTACTCATGGTAACCTTCATCTGTGCTGAATGTTCTGGCTTTTGGTTTAGGTACATTAAGCCTCGTTGAGCATTTCTTTTGTTAAGCTCCTCTAAGATGACAGCAGTGTAGCTCATCCAATTGTGTGTGTATGTCTTGCAGTTGAAGTGGTGCGCGTGGATTGCCGTCTACTGCTCGTTCATCAGCTTCGCCAACTCCAGGAGCTCCGAGGACACTAAACAGATGATGAGCAGCTTCATGTAAGTTTCCCACCCATCTTATGACACACCAAGGTCCCTGAGGAAACCATTGGTTTATGAGCGTCACACAGAGAGGCAACGTCCAAAGCAGGCCAAGGTCCACTCCCTCTGACACAAGGAAGAACAGAGGCTTAATGCCTCATAAAAAGCTTTTAGGGGCAGGATAATCGAGCAGCTAGGGTGTCTGGCTCCCAGCCTAAAGATTCTGGGTTCAAACCCAAATTTCTGCAGCGTACCAGTCGGAAAAGACATCCATTCAGAGGAAAGTCAAATGTAACAACGGTACATCTGTGCATATAGGAGGAATTAGATTTAGTTGCTTGGTCAGCACTGGGGTTGAGACACACCCCAGCCAGGAATTATGCATTAGGAGTAAGGAGATGACGGCGCGGGCCAAACTTGAGAACGGCCGCCCTATCTCTTCTAATAAACTGAAGTGAACTACTAATATATTCCTCCTAGGATGGGACTGCAGGGACGCTCTGCATCTAATCAGCCAAGTGATGTATGCGCTTGCTTGCTTTTTGTGTTGAGTGTGTTTGGGCTGAGTTAAGGGTTTTCTTTTTTTCAATCGATGGCGTGGTACCAGCCATACAATTCACTGGCGGGGGAGGGGTTTAACCCCATGAGGTTCAAAGCTAAGGCACAAAGATCTCCACAGATTTTCATGTGAATTCTTGTCAGTCAGGACACTATCTATCGCCTAACGAGGCAACACGATGGGGATTGTGCCCACTGATTTGGCATTACGAATGTAACAAACCAGTCTAACAAACTGGTGGCGACATGCATTAACATCCCCATCCGCTCAGATTTAATGAAGCGTGTTCCATCACCCACTGGTGGTGGGTGGGTGGAGTTACCCCAACAGGATCATTTCTCAACTAACGTGTGTGTGTGTGTGTGTGTGTGTGTGTGTGTGTGTGTGTGTGTGTGTGTGTGTGTGTGTGTGTGTGTGTGTGTGTGTGTGTGTGTGTGTGTGTGTGTGTGTGTGTGTGTGTGTGTGTGTGTGTGTGTGTGTGTGTGTGTGTGTGTGTGTGTGGGCATAATTTTTGAATTGTCGCCATAGGTGACACCAAAGCGCACCAAACGGTGGGCCCCAGTCTCAAACAGTAAAACGTTGGTACGCCCCCGCTAACTTGTGTGCTTTCTTTGATAGGCTTTCCATCTCAGCGGTTGTGATGTCATACCTTCAGAACCCTCAGCCGATGTCGCCGCCTTGGTAACCGGGGACCAATCAGAACAAATCTCCTGAAGACCGGAGAATCATTCAAGGCAGCTGTATGACTCCCTGGTCGCTGGGTGGAAGATGATGGTGTGAAATACTGAAAGAGAGAGAGAGAGAAAGAGCAGTTGGTCAGTCACAAGGACACTCGACCAAAATGGCGAGATCGCTTGACCTTTGTGGTCCATTTTAATATTTTTAAATTAACTCTTTTCATGTCCTTTGTTGAAGATGCCCTGATATTCCTTGTCTCTTTGCAGTTTATCCAGAATAAAGTGAATTTTAGAGAAAACTAACTCTTGTCTTCCTTATAAGTTTAATGATTTATTATAATAATTGTATTATCCTTAATAAAATGAGGTGCTTATTTCTTCTTGACATCATCTTTACATACAACCTCTCCTCCTTACCAAACACCAACTATGCGGAGCAGCAAATAAGTGCACGTTGCCTCAGCAAAGCTTTCTCCTTCATGGGAGACCAGAGGCGACCCGGCTTTAGGTGTGCGTGAAGAGGAGGGAGTAAAGCCACCCCCCACAGTGACTGATTAAGTGGTCTTTATAACTCATGTGCTTTCAGGTCTGCAGAACGAGCACTTAAGCCTTCGGGACCGCTGCCAGCAGACGCCGTTTAAGCTAACTTTACTGGATATTCACCAGTTCTGCAGAATCTGGGTCAAACCGCTGACCAGGTCTTTGTAGCGGGAAAGAGGAAGTCACTGAGCCTTGAGTCTTGGAATCCTGCAGATTTGGAAGTTTGGCCTCTGCACAGCGCCGTCCTCTTATGTGTATTGATGTGTGCCTAGAATATTGGTACCTATTAGACGTATAGGCCAATACGGTTGGAGGATACTGAATATGATGCGGTCAGCAGATATGGCCGTCATTGATCTGTGAACGGTGTAAATTATATATTAAAATCTGTCACGGTCTTCCGGGTGTGGACCTTTGAAGGGGAAAATTTTGATTGAATCCAATTATATTGTGCTTGGCTGGGTGTATCCAATGGATGCACCCAGATCATGGGTCCACGGTACAGATGCAAAGCTTGTGGTGTTAACACTAGAGGGAACTATAGCGTCATACACTAAAACCCAACGTGAGTTAGTCTGCGTCCAGCAACTTGTCAAGGGGAGGTTTATAGGGAGTATGAAAGCCTTAAACCCTTCACTCGGCTATTAGTCAAGATTAGGCTCTATAATCAACATATGCACTCTCTTGGCGGATTGGTTCAAAATAAATGGAGGATGGCAGTACTTGGACTACTGAAACGTTAACGATGCTTTAGACATGTCATCTCCTTTTCTATTTACTGTTAGATATCGAACCGATAACCTTCCGGCTCCTCTTTACAACCTTGGCCTTAGGTCTGCCATTTTGAACCCACTCCAGATTATACTCAACGAAATTAGTGTGTTCTCCTCCAGCTTAATCACTTGATAGCGCATTCAATTTGGTTGACTACACCGTTTAATTTTATAGCGCGGCAACGTCTCCCCGCTTTCAATTCTGCACCAACCCCGATCTACCCCTCTCTCCCTCTCTCTGCCTGTCTGTCTCTCCCCCCTCTCACACACTCTCTCTGTCGCTCTCTCGCGCTCTCCCTAACGCAGCACAGTGAATGGGCCAAGTGCACGGACTATTAGGCACAAGTCAACGTCAGCATCCAGCATCCAGGAGAAAGGGGGGACCGAGACACAGGGGGGGGCGAAACTTACGCACGCCGTTCACTCTCATCCGGCGTCACAGGAGCGCAGTCATCAGCCACAGCCGCACACGACACGCCGCGTGTCCTGATGTTGGACAGTTGGATCAACCGGGAACATTCATAAGGCACAAGAGTGCCTTTCAGTCGCGTTGAGCAGATCGATGTGTCTTCTTTCTTTCTCATCAATCTTTTTTAATACAACAACGTATTATTTATCGGATAAATAAGAGCTTTGCGGGATGTTCTGACTTTTGAAGATGGAGTTTCTCTCCGCTGTGTTGGTAGATACGGCGTTGTCCCCTGTCACACTCATCGCTCTCTGCCCCGTGGCGGACAGTCCACCCGCCGCATCCGTTCGACAGGTGCTTCGCTCGGGAGCCCTGAAGACTTGGTCGGGCTATCGGGAGTCCATTCACAGTCCTGCCGAACCGTCCAGTAGGCGCAGTACCGCCCCATACAGCCAGGTAAGAAGGCTCGTGTGCCATGAAGCACTTCTTTCACCTGTCCCAACTTGTCATTTTGGATGATCAGGACAATTCAGTCAAGAATATTTTTGTAATTATTGAATATAGCCTATTCAATACTGCGTGGAACAAGTCACCTGATATGTAGGCCTATGTTTAATATGGCGTTATGTATTTATACATATATATATACACATTAAATAGTGATTCATTTCAATGAGTCAGCTTTTATTGAATCATGATTTATGATTCTTGAATTATTTCTTGATGTATTAAACTCATCAAAAATCCGAGCGTCGACATGGGATATGTGGTCATACCCCAAAGTCACCTTTTCTTTCTTGCCAGTGGATTGGCCAATACTTTACTCTTCAATCACAATACTCCCCGCGGCGGATGTCACCCAATTTGGGGCTGAAATCGAGTGGCGGCTTGTTGATTGATTGGTTGGTTTGAGGATTGGTCGGTTTTTCGGTTGGTGGATTGTTTGGTTTGTCTGTTGGTGGATTGGTTGGATTGTTGGCTGTTCGGCGGTACGGTTGGTTTGTTGATTGATTGATTGGTTGGTTTGTCGGTTGCTGGATTGGTTGGTTTGTCTGTTGGTGGATTGGTTGAGATGTCTGTTGGTGGATTGGTTGGTCAGTGTAAGTAAGGGTTCAAACGTGGTATGGGTTCAAAACCTTCTCTTCTACAGCGCTTTACATCTATGAAATACAGCATCTGAATGTCATACACTGGGGTACCGGAACATCTAAATCGTAAATGCAGACAGCCCAATCATAGACCAGGCGGCTAAAGCTGTTTGCACAGTAAGTCAACCCTTACAGTGTTTTCCAGTATTTGCTGGCTGGTTGTTATTGGGACCGAACCAGCCAGCCAGCTTGTGAAGCCTGACGGCTTCAGAAGTAATGTTGCTATTAGTTAGACCTGTGCATACAAACACATCGAGTGCTGACTAGTTATTTTATTATACCTGTTTTATTGGACATATTCAATAGTGCATGACAACTGCTTCACACAATGACCACAGACAAACAGACAGGGAGATAGAGCATTCATCCTGGCTGGATATTGTTGCGGCCCCTTTCCCTTGCCCACCAGCGAGGCAGGAACATAATTCATTTGGAAAAGACCAAAAGATCGACTTCCTTAAACTAAAAAACAACTGAAGGTAACAGGAAAACTTAACAGGGCCCCCCGAACCCAAGTGGTAAAGAGGCATGGGGCCGAGAGAGGGTTAGTGTTAGTGTTCGTTATTCCCGCGTCTACTTGTCAAATGTATGACCGAGCCAGCTGCTGTGGTGTTAAGAGAAGGAGGTCCTTCCTGTCCTTAATGCCTGACCCCTGGGATGCGGTGCCCCACCACGGGTTTCTGTCTGTCAAACCGAGGTCCAGACGAAAGACCCCATGTCACTCGTCGCCATCGCAAGAGGAAGGGGTTGTTACCCTCCCCGCTAGCAGCCCCTAGAGCGAGGGTGCAGCTCCTCCCGGTCACTGCTCAACACGTCCCTCCTTCCGTCCGTCTGTTTGTCTGTCGGGCATCAGCAGCAGACGCTGTAACCTGAGTCCATCGCCGAAGCAAATCACGCTCCTGGTAAACAGAGGCTGAGGGAAACACACGCACTCAATCAGAATGCACGCACCCATGCACAGGCAAGCATGCACAAACAAACACACACACACACACACACACAGGTGGAGAAGGAAGATAGCCGACAGGCACTTGGAAGCACACACTCAGGCACTAGACACACAGACAGTCAGACAGACAGACAGACTTAGAGAGAGGGAGTGAGTGCGATATAAACAGAGTACTGTCTGAGTTCGTTTGGTCTCCAGGCACCAATCAGATTACCCAGATGTCATTTTATATGTTCTGGACGTTTAAAAGGGTAATGAATGCCGCCGGCCCGCAGGCTTGCGTTCACAACGTCACAATTTGCCGTCTCTGTTCTGTCAAGAAGCATCTGGTCCAGAGAGGCAACGGGCAATCCATCATTCCTCCTTATCCACCCCTGCTCTGACTTTTTGCGTTCTGTCTGTCCCAGCCTGCTTGGTCAGGTTACTATTTGGTCTGTCTAGTTCTTCGAAGGCTGATTCATTCTATTTAACTATTTACTATTTTATTATAAGGAATTCAGATGCATGTCATTTGGGAGCAGGTAGGGGTTAGAACATCCTTCTTAAGGATGCATACAGAACACCTTCAAATACAACACAGGGGGTTCTTCATCTTTTTGATGGTGTCCCAAACCTCACACTCTGAGCACACCGGATCTGGTGATCCTTGAAAGGATCTTCAAACCGGGGCAGGGCTCAGAAAACACAAACTCTGCTGTTTTGTGAGAGGTCTGTGTCTTATAAGGCTGCGACCCAGCGCAAACTGGGTCGTCACCCATTTTGGGTCCTGACCCTTCGTTTAGGAAATGCCGTACTAGACTAGCCTGACCCCTGATTCTCGGGACTGTCTGCACCGGCTCATTCCCTAGGCTGGCCGTCCGAGCTGTGTGTTCAGGCTGGTCCTCCAGGCTGTCCTGTCTGTTGCAGGCTGTCTGTCCAGGCTTTTTAATGCTGGATGATTCCGGCTCTCTGTTGCAGGCTGTTTGTCCTGCCTGTTAGTCCAGTCTATCGGTTCCAGCTGTCTATGTCCAGCTGCTCCTTGGCCCTTAGTTATAGGGACCCGGGGCCGCCACAGAAGGGGCATAAAGTCATATATTATGAATTTCCGCAATATTTAAGCCCCTTGGCTGCTTACAGCTGGGCTGGGACTCTGAGGGCCAGATGCAACATTTAATATGAACGGCACACTTTGTACTGAGGCTTACCTTTGCTACACTACCTGGTTTATTTATTATCACTTCTCTGGGACCGTAGATGGCCCTCACCTAGTCATTACAGTTTCAATGCACAGAATGTCCATGGCTTATACTGCACATGAGGATAAAACACTTTGACCCTTGGCTGTAGAGTGTGTATGTGGATGGGATTGCAGGTTAAAGCAGCCTCACCCAGCCCCAGAGTCTCATCGACCTGACTCGGGCCAGGTCGGGCTGCTTAAATCAGCCATCAACCACAAACACGCACCCCAGTGGCTTACCAGAGATAATAAAGAATGACATAATGACCCTCAATATCTTACATACATAACATAACTACATTACACAACATGTATTATACAGTATTGGGGCAGGGTGCAGCAGTAGCTCGGGAGGTAGAGCAGTTTTACTTGTTACAGGAAGGTTGCTTGCGAGCTCCATCCCCGGCGCCTCCTAGCTTAGTGTCAAGGAGTCACTGAGCAAGCCGCATAACCCTAACCTCCCTCCACTTGTGGGCCATCACCTTGCATGGTTGACACCTCCGCGTGTGTGACTGTGTGTATGAATGGTTGATGCTTTGGACAAAAGCGTCAGCTAAATGTAAATGTCAATGAAATGCGATTTCATATATACTTTAGCCAACGTTGGAATTATGCAAATGTGAAATGTAAAAAAAACAGGAGTTAAAAGGAAAAAACACAGGAGAGGGGCAGACATGATAGGCCGAGGACTTCACATTGTGGAACCTTCCTTTAGTTCCAAAGTAGTTCTCAGCTCCTGTGTGTGAGAGCATTGATCCTGAATGGACGGTGAACTTCAGGTGTCCCCTGCCTGCACACTGTGATGGATGGTGTGGGGAGTTCCTGGCTGTGTCGCAAACTTCCTATTGGCTATCCCCACCTGGGAGCAGGTGAGGTGGAAGGGGATGAGGAGGATGTCCTTGCCAAGGGCACCCTCCTGCCAAGCTCCACATAGCCCTGAGCAGTGGTTCCAGGCCCCTGACCAGAGGGTCGGGTGTTACCGGGGGGGGGGGACCAATGGGGACCAATGGGAACGTCAGGAGAGGTGATTTCCCAGAGCTACACAGGAAGAGTCAGAATGATCGAGACATGTGTTTTCCCTGTTGTGTCAGTCACCGTTGGTCCAGGATCACTGAGTCACCTACAGTCACTCCCACGCACACACACTCTTCTAAGAGGAACACAGGCTTACATAATGCGGCTTTATGAGCAGACCAGCACATTTCCTCCCTTCCTCCCGCTGCATGTTGTCACTGCTGGGTGAATGAAATGTTGGGCCCAAATAGCGAATGTCGATTCTGTTGGAATACCATAATGCCATGGTATGATTGCAAGGTTACTAGATACAGAACAATGTATGGTTCCTAGGTACAGAACAATGCATGGTTACTAGGTACAGAGCAATGCATGGTTACTAGGTACAGAACAATGCATGGTTACTAGGTACAGAGCAATGCATGGTTACTAGGTACAGAGCAATGCATGGTTACTGGGTACATATCAATGCATGGTCACTAGGGTTGTAACGGTACACTGAAGTCACGGTTCAGTTCATACCTCGGTTTAGACATCACGGTACGATACGAGTTTGGTACAATGAAGGGATAAAGAAGCAAAAATGCAGAAGGCGATTCCTTTTTATTGTCTTAGGTTGTATACATGGTTACGAGGTACAGATCAATGCATGGTTACTAGGTACAGAACAATGCATGGTTACTAGGTACAGATCAATCCACGGTTACTAGGTACAAAACAATGCATGGTTACTAGGTACAGATCAATGCATGGTTACTTTAGGTACATAATGATGCAAGGTTAATAGGTACAGTACACTGTATTGTTCCTAAGGAACAATTCATGGTTCCACCACGTAAGGAACACTGCACGGTAACTAGGTACAGTACACCGCATGGTTACTAAGAACACATGGTTACTAAGAACACATGGTAAGGAACACAGCATGGTTACCAAGGGAACCTGCATTGTTACTATGTTTAGTATCATGTAAGGAAGGCTTTTGAATATGCAATCCAAAAATGTTAATACCTCATCCTCATCCTCATTCTTTTCAATTGATTAACAAAACCAAATTAAGTGGCAAATATACGCTTCAATAAATATTTTTTATGTGTCGAAAAATTTGGTTTTACCTTGTAGTGTTACTGTGGGACATATTTAAATGACATTATTTCATAAAAAAAAGGTTTACCATGAATAAACACTAATAATGTGACGGAGTACACGCGGATCACCAAGATGGCGGCGGACGCCCGTGCGTGTCTGTGGTGGCGTTGCGTTGGTTACCATCCTAGACCTGCCCTTGGGTTGAGGCTCTGCTGGCTGCTGCCAGGGGCCCTTGGCATTGGTCCCTGGGCCATTTGGCATAAGAGCCAGACAGTCATAAAAAGAGATATTTCCTTTCCTAATAAAATGGCTGTTGTTTCACTCACTCACAACCTCATTCAATCAGTGCCTCACTCACACACTCCCTTGCTCATTTACTCAATACCTCACTCCCTCAAAGGCTTGCTTGCTCACTCCCTCACTCCCTCACTCACTCAATCACTCTGGGACTCAATCTCATAACACTACACTATGATACATTATGTTTTGCTATGCCATGCTGTAATGCATTTTTATTGACATCAAAAGTACAATAGGAGACCTTGAAAACTGGCTTATAATAAATTGAATGTTGTTAGAAGACAACACAATACTGTCCAGTGATTGTGTTGGTGTATGTGTATATGTGTGGCTATGCATTTTTGGGTGTGCGTTTGTGGCCGTGTTTGTGTTTTTGTGTTTGTGTGTTTGTGTGTTGGTGGGGTTATTGTAGTTCCTTCCAGAATTCAACGATGCCGAAGACTCTCACACTCCATTTGCTCTGTTTTGTACCCACCTGGGACACTTCCTAGATCACACAGGAAAAAGACCCTCAACCCCCTACCTCAACACACAAACACACAAACGCACACACACACACACACACACACACACACACACAAACACGCGCGCGCGCGCATGCATACTTACATACATACATACACATACACCTACACACCTATCTGTTCATATCTATCTGTACTATAAATGCGAGGGGTCACTTTGTGGGAAACAAATGGGCTGGTTAGTATTCACCTGCTCCTGTGTTATTGGAGAGCCAGAGAGGGACAGTGGCCTGCAGAGGTCAAAATGCCAAATGTGCTGTTTTCTGACAGGCAGGGAGAGGCCAGCCCCAGTCAGGATGACAGCCTGCCAGGGTTAGTTTATATGACAGCCTTATCTACGCTGACAGACTGACGGCCTGGATGACTGACTGACATGATTGACTGTTTAACTGCTAATTACACAACAAGTGTTGCATGTTCAAATTCCCAGTGAAATCCATTTCTGCTCCATATTCCACCACAGTATCTTTGAGAAAGGTACCAAACCTCAACCAGGTTGCGGTGGGTCGGTGGCTCAGGCTTGATTGATTTGTTTAGCTAAATTAACCTTTAAAGAGTCTGGGGAAAGGCATTGATTAGTGGATCAACGTACTATGCAGCAGATTTAACAGAAGGGCTGATTGACTCTGACAAGCAGTCTGGGTGAATAAGCAGCCAGCGGAGCCGCTGGACTGACTGCTGACTGGCTAGCTAGCTGATTGGCTGAGTCACTAGATAATAAAGTCCAGCCCAAAGACGTGTGTCAACCTATAAGGGCGCGCTAAATTGGATGCTATAAATCCACCCGTGGATCGAGTGAGTTTAACTCGGTTAAACGGTAATGTCAATATAGCCCAGGCTCTGACTGTCCTCCAACAAAACTACACTTGTGCACTAAAGCAAAAACGAAGGAATACTCTAAAAGTACATCCACCCGTAAAGATCAATACCCCCCTCTACAATACCTTGACCTGTATATCTATACCCACAATCTATTCCCTTCTCTCTACCTCCACCTGTATTGATATATACCACACCTCCACCTTACCTCGAACTGTATAGATCTATACCTACCATACCTCCTCCACACGTAAAGATCTATACTCCTCCACCCTACCTCTACCTGGATAGATCTATACCCTCCTCCACCCTACCTCCACCTGGATAGATCTATACCCTCCTCCACCCTACCTCCACCTGGATAGATCTATTCCTACCACCAACCTCCCTCCACCTTACCTCTAACCATATAGATCTATAACCTATCTCCATCCTCCCTCCACCTGTATATATCTATACCCACCTCGACCCTACATCCACCTGTATAGATCTACTCTCCCTGCCCCCTACCTCCACCTGTATAGATCTATACTCTACCTCCACCCTATCTCTACCTGTATATATCTATACTCACCTCGACCCTACCTCCACCTGTATTGAGCTATACCCTCCCATTAAAGGAACCTAAACACAGACCTGAAGTCCCGGTGCTCAGGCCTCATGTTGGGGAGTAGTCCTCATGAAGTCATTACCAGAGGCGTCCAGCCGTATCATGAGCTGCTGGCTTGGTGTGCAATGCTGACTCAGCACTCCACCTGCACGCCTGAACATGTGCCCATTAAGACACGGGCTGTTTTGGTTGGACTACCCCGTTTTGCAGGAAACGCTGTGATACCATCTGAATTGTTACAATTTTGTTTTCCTTCCATCACTCGGATTTAAAACATCCCACCTGGCTAAGTCCATTCTTCCGTTTGGTTCATTTCCATCATTCAGGTTAACACGGTTAAGATTGAAAGTAGGAGTATTAAATAGAAAATGCAATCTGAAGCAAGCCAGTTTACTATAGAAGAATATACGCATACATACAAAAATGCACAAATATGAACAAGTTACACATCAAATATGCAAAACCGTCAATGATGATATGAAATAATTCCAGCACTTGCTATTTGAGCATTTACCTGACAACGAGAATACCTGTCTGGAATGATTAACACCACCTTAATCTCATGTCATCTCTCTATCTCAACCATCAGAATGGGTGGAGGTATGGGATGATTAACACCATCTTAATCTCATGTCATCTCTCTATCTCAACCATCAGAATGGGTGGAGGTATGGGATGATTAACACCATCTTAATCTCATGTCGTCTCTCTATCTCAACCCTCAGAATGGGTGGAGGGTCGGGATGTTTTGGAAGAGGAGGAGGATGAAGAGTAGTGGAGAGGAGGGGGAGGATCAAGGGGGGGGGAACAAAGAGGAGGATGATGAAGAGGAGGGGGAGGAGGAGGAGTAGGAGGAGCATGCATCAGAACTGGTTGAGCAGTCAGGGATCGGCGCCAGGACTTTAGACAGTAGACAGTAAATCAGTGTGTCACCCTGTCACGTGTGTGAGATGTGTTCTGGCTAAATCCAGCGGACGTAGACAGCTTTCTGCTTGGACGGCACCGCTTTCAAACACTACAAAACCACTGGGGTCTTATGAACGACCTTGCTTGAGCTACACTGTCTTGCGGCGCTGTTCATTAAAAGAAAAACACCCGTGAATATAACGATGTTTGGCTTGGGGAGAGTGGTTGAATTTGTATTAGTATAGATTACATCTGGAACCTCCTGAGGCGTGTGATTCGAAAGTTCATGGGATATGAATTGATGTCGTTAATGTTATAAACCCAGTTCCTTCATATTATAGTGTGTGCATTTATTTGTGTGTGTGTGTATGTCTGTGTGCATGCGCATATGCGCTTGTCTGTGTGTGACATAGTGTGTGTGTGTGTGTGTGTTACATTGTGTGTGTCAGCGTGTGATAAAGTGTATATGCATGTGTGTGTGTGTTTGTGTTTCTGTGTTTGACACAGTGTATTTGTTTGTGTGTTTGTATGTGTGTGTGTGTTTGTCGGTGAAACAGTGCGTATGCGTTTCTGTGTGTGGTACAGTGTGTGTGTGTTTGTGGCAATGCTCTCTGTGCTAAGAAGAAAGGGAAAAAAGGGAAGCAAGATAGAAAGTGAGCAGCCGGCGGCTGTGAGGCTGCTGTGTTTATCAGGAGGGCAAAACAGAGTCTCCATAAGCACACATATCACACACACACACACACACACACACACACACACACACACACACACACACACACACACACACACACACACACACACACACACACACACACACACACACACACACACACACACACACACACACATAATAAAACATACACAGAATATATCACACACGCACTAACAACATACACATAATTTCCCCAACACACACACACACACCCACACACACACACACATCCTATCACACACACACACACACACACACACACACACACACACACACACACACACACACACACACACATCCTATTCCAAACACAAACACACTCAAACACGCACACAAAGATGTTGCTGACACAATCACTACACTGCACCCACTGGCGCAAATGTTTGTCAGATGTTTTTGTGCTGGATGGGGTTATTGGCGGCAGGGTTAAGAGGGGGCGGGGCAAGGCTAATCGCTCTGTAGCTGGTCCCTGCAGTGTTGTTAAACCGCTTTGTATAAGCAGAATGGCGACCTTGTAGGCACCCAACCCAGAACCATGGACCCAGAACCATATATGCATAGGCATGCCCCCAGAACCAGGGACCCAGGACCATAGATGCAAAACCATGCCCCCAGAACAATGGACCAGAACCATGGACCCAGAACAAAGTACCCAGAACCATTCACCCATAACAATGCACCCAGAATTGTCAAACCAGAAACATGGACCCCGAACCATTTACCCAGAACCATGGACCAGAACCATCCAACCAAAACCATGGACCAGAACCATTGACCCAGAACCATGGACCGGAACTGTCCACCGAGAACCACAGCCCCAGAGCTCTGCACTCTGTTGGGCTCTGTCCCAAGGTGTAAAAGCCTCTCTACTTCTCTGCCTTTTTTTTTACCCTCGCACTGAATCTATTTTTTTTGTTTTTTAAACCCCCGGGGAATGTGGCGTGGAGAGGTCGGAGTGTCTCCCACCCCCACCCACACACTCTCTTTCCTTCATTCTCTCTCCCTCTTCCATCTCTGTCTTAATCTTTTCTTCATCCTCTCTTCTCGTCCTCATGCCTCTCTTTGTATCATTCTCGCCTCCCTCTCTCCTCCACCTCTCCAATCTCTTGTCTCTCCTCCTCCTCCTCTCCCCTCTCTCGTCTCTCGTATCTCCTCCTTCCTCCTCTCCTCTCTGCTACTTACTACAGCTTACAGGGTGAGCTTGCCCTTGCTCTGCATTTCTACATAGATTCTGTGTGTGGGTGTGTATTTGTGTGTGTGTGTGTGTGTGTGTGTGTGTGTGTGTGTGTGTGTGTGTGTGTGTGTGTGTGTGTGTGTGTGTGTGTGTGTGTGTGTGTGTGTGTGTGTGTGTGTGTGTGTGTGTGTGTGTGATACAGTCTATGTGTCCGCAAATACACCTAGACCTGTGTTTTTCAGCCCCTGTGGCAGGGACTTACACACAAACACACTGTCACACATAGACACACACACACACACACACACACACACACACACACACACACACACACACACACACACACACACACACACACACACACACATATACAGTGACCTCAGTCAACTGACAAAATACTTACTGTAGCACTTTGTCTCGTCATTGTTTACGTGTGTGAGGTGTCTTTTGTGTTTTGTGTCTGTGTGTGTGGGTGTGTGTGTTTGTGTACAAAGTGCTTGTCTCAATGAATTAGTGTCCTCTTCACTAAGTGTCGTACAGAAATTATGTGCAATGCACCGTCAGCATATTTTTTTGTACGAGTAAAACGCTTATATATCGCAACACGCACACACACACCCAAACCCCCCCCCCCCCCCCCCCCCCCCACACACACATACACACACACACTCCACATTGCATTAGATAGCGTTCATTGAAGTCTGTTTCTCTGTCCAGATCCTGTATTGTTAATACGTTGTTGTCGTTATGATATTGTTGTTCGTCCATTGGTTCGTTTCAAGTGGATCATAGGCTCTTTGATAGAACAAAGAGCCGCAGCTGTCATCAATGGCCCTGACGATGAGATCTAAGAAAAACAGACAAATGTAAAGCCAGACACTATTGAGGAGGGCGCCCCAAAATAACAGTATCCCTCCTGGTCTGCTCCCTCTTGACCATCTCATGGTTCCACTCTTCTCCCTCAGCCCTTTTCCCAACAATTTAGACCTGCGAAGGGAACCAGTTCCGTTCAGGATCTGGTTCGAGAACCTGAGCACCAGCCCCGTCCGGGATCCAGTCAAACTCTAAACTCTGGTTCAGGAACCAGATCGGGTTCTGTTCAGTATTCCTGGAACCTCTGCACTGTGTAGCGAACCGGCCCCCCCTCCCGCCACTGTTGAGCAGTTTTGAATCCATTGCAATCAAGAATGAGTCATGCATCCACGCTCAGTACCCTCTCCCAGCCAATCGCGTTGCAGAGCTCCTTCAAGACCCGCCTCCATCACAGCTCACTCACATGTTCTCTCGCTGGGGCCTTTAGAGTCGGGGGAGACCCCGGTACGGATCGGTGGATCCAATGCAATATCCCCATTCTACACATAGGACCCGGAGCGGTTTGAATGTAAAAGTGTGTTAATGTTAAGGATAGTTCCCTGATAGCAAAATGTGTGTGTGAGGAGGGGGGGTCTCTGGAATGAGGAGGTGGGAAGAGTCAGGATGATGGCGAGCATGTGGTTGTGAATGGGAAGGTATCTCAACTTGAAAGAGTGCATTGTGTCTGAAGGCGGATTTCACCTCAGCAGGGGATTTGATGACAAGAATACAAGTTCCTTAATTAAGTTCTGCACACAGCAGCTTGTGGGGGGAAATGTAGAATAAAGAAAGTGATTTGAAATGTTTTATTGCCTTAAGTCGAGTCAATATTATATTTTCCAAAAACGTTCCTCGCTCAAAGCTTTTTATACTCTCAACTGATAAGTTATTTTTTGGTGTTTAATTATTTTCCTTTGAGCTTCATAAAACATGACATTGCTTTTAAAGCACCCGCAATAGTATGCAGCTCTTTTCTTAATACTATGGTAATACTAACTGCGATACAGCATTATATGGGTATGTTCAGCACACTTCTTCACTCCCAACTAACTTGTTTTACTGTGCTGCCCTCTTTGTCCCCTCACTCCTCTATCTACTCCTCATACGACCTCATCGCTCATCTCCGCTCTCCATCTTCTCTCTATCTTTCTCTCTCTCCCTCTATCATCTATCAACGCCAACCCCCGCCCCCCCGGTCCTATTCTGCTCCCTTCTGGCCTTCAAACTCGCTCTACTTCTCCTCTCCCTGTCGCCTCTCTCTCTCTCTCTCTCTCTCTCTCTCTCTCTCTCTCTCTCTCTCTCTCTCTCTCTCTCTCTCTCTCTCTCTCTCTCTCTCTCTCTCTCTCTCTCCTCTCTCCTCTCTCCTCTCTCCTCTCTTCACCTCACCCCAACATCCCTCCTCTGCTTTCTCTATCTATCCTCCATCTCTCTCTCTATACCTGTCTCTCTTGTCTCTCTCCCCTCACCCTCCTCTCTCTCTCCCCCTGTCTTCTCTTCCCTCTCCCAATCCTTTCTTTCCTCTCCTCTACCCCACCCCTCACCCTCCTCCCCCCCCCCCCCCCCCCCACCCCTCCCAGCATGCTCTCCCCTCTTTGCCAGGAACCTGGCGGGGTGCTGTGGCCCCCGGCCTCCCAGGGCTCCGCCTCTTCGGCTCAGGGACGCCACCAGGGGGTGGGGCCTCTGCGCGTGCGACCGCCGGCCCCGCCCATCAGCGGCAGCAGCGTGTGCGCCCACCCCACCTACTACCACGCGGTGTATGACATCCGGGTGGAGCGCTACTGCGACGAGCCCCGCTGCCCCACCTCCTCGGGGCTAGGGGGCGGCTCCGGTGGCAGCATCGCCCTGGTGACCGCGTCCGACTCCTCCACCCAGCTGATGCCGCCGGCCCGACGGAGAGGGGGCGTGGTGGACCACCGGGATGTCATCAAGGCGCACCAGTCGCACAAGTTGCTCAACACGCCAAAGGCCCGCAGGAAGCAGTGGGAGTGAGTCGCTGTCTGGCGTGTGATTGGTTTGTTGTTTTTGGCCGGGGGGGGGGACAAGGCTCGACCTGACCCTACTAGTGGAGTCCCATTGGGTCTCGCTATAGCTCACTAACTAGCTCATGTTTCTGGTCGTTTGTGTGGTGGATTCGTTATTGTTAGGTTAGTTGGAACACAGAGGAAATTACATTTTACCTGATTACAGGTGATATAAATTCATTTTCCTGTGAATATACATGATTTCAGGAGATTTTCAAGATTATAGTTAATTTACGGATGGCCTTTTCTTTTTCTTATCTTAAATCTATAATACATAGCTTAAAGTTCAAATTCAAGTTCTAAAATAAAGTTTGTGTCGCCGTTACACATTTGATAAGAACATAGATTGTATGCATGTAAACCCCTCGAGCCTCCGGTTTTATGACTGAGGTTGTAAATCCTGACATTATGATAGTTTGTTCCAGTGTTTGGTATTCAGCACCACACAGCGCCATCCTTACATTACCAACCCCCCTGAATGTATTGAGACTTATTTGACAGTGATCCAAAATCTTACTGTCATATGGTGAGAGAGAGAGGCTGATGGGAACTGACCAACGTTCAACTCCACGTTGCTTTGATTGCTGTTTTCATGGGGCTGGTTGTTCAAGTCAAATTGAACAGACCGGTGGAAGGGAAGAATTTTTGTCGCTCGCTCGCTCGCTCTCACTCTCACTCTCGCTCTTTCTCTCTCTCTCTCTCTCTCTCTCTCTCTCTCTCTCTCTCTCTTTGTCTCACACTTTCTCTCTCTTTCTCTCTCTCTCTCTCTCTCTATCTTTGTCTCACACTTTCTCTCTCTTTCTCTCTCTCTCTCTCTCTCTCTCTCTGTCTCTCTCTCTATCCCTCGCTCTCTGTTTGCTCAGTTTCTTGCTCTCTCTATCCCCCTGAGTTAGCATTTGCCTTCTCCGTGTCTTTAATCAGCAACCCGGCATACTGACCAATACTTGATTGCCTCTCTGCCATCCTTCAACACTCCTACCCTCCCTGCTCTCTGTTCACCCGTACATTAAACCATCCATCTCATTTTCCGTGGATGTATCATGTGGACTCTCATTACAGCTGACGGTCTGGGGACATTAAGAGAGCATTCTTGGGACTTTAGGCAAAGATTATGGTCCCATTTGGGAACATTATGGGGACATTCTAGGGAGATTCTTGGTCGATTTTGGGGTGATTCTGGGGGAATTCTGGGGACATTCTGGAACACTCAGCGGACATTCCTGTAAGGTTCTGGTAACGTACCACAAAGTTTAAGGGTCATTATTTAGACATAATGAGCACCTTCCCGGTACATCTGACAGTCTAGGACATTCTATGTACATACAGTAAGGTTCTGGGGACATTCTGAGAACAAATGGACATAAGGGAACATGATTACAGCAAACATGACAATCTGGGGCCATTTCGGGGTAACTCTAGGGACATTCTCGATGCATTCTGGTTACATTATTGGAACATTCAAGGACGCTCGTATTCTTGGGATGATCAAGTTCTGGGGACATTCCTGGGGACATTCCGGCTCATTTTGGAATATTTGAGAAACTGTGTGGGGTTCCTTTCAGGCTCCCTAGGTTCCTGGTGTCCTCCAGTAGGGGCAGAATGTGCAAAACGTTTTGTTTTTGTATTCACGTATCTTTCTCTCAAGGTAACACTGGTGTGTGCAGACGGCAGCAGTAGAAGTTTGCTTACAGATATTGCAATGCTGACACCTGGTGACTTCCTTAAACGCAACAGTGTGGTTCGGATTTTGTCTAATTTATATTCATAGTCATACACTTAGCCAGAGCTGGAATATATACAGATGGCGTTGTTGGAGTATGGCCCCATTCCAACACAACCATCTTATTGTCCTTGAGAAATAGACTTCTGTCTCTTCTGGCACGTTTTAATGTTTCTCCGACGAATCGCCACTAAAAAGCCAATTCACTTAATACTGACCATTTGGTGGTCGCATTTATCTAAAACATCCTTCTGTGCACACATTTTGAACATGGGTCGTGCCAGTGGGAATCAAACCTCCTTACCCTGGCTATTTCTAAGCTCCATGCTCTACCATTTGAGATAGACAGGTTATCTTTGGGAAACAGCCACACATCTGATAAATCCGCAACAGATTCTCTCGAGCTGCACCAGTGATCTGGCCAAGGAGGCTGGAGTAAAGACATGAAGTCATGCATGACGGTGGGTAGGCCCTTTTTTGTAAACTCTGCAGACCTTAACATGGCTGGTGTCAGGCCAGAGGGGGCATCGCTGTTTTGTTCTCTGCCTGCAGGGGTCACTGGTGGGCTGTGGTGAGCGATGAGCTTTCTCTTTTAATTAATCACTCAAATCAGGTACATTTATCAAAGACCATGGGTTCTGCGAGATGTGGTGGTTAATTCATTTATTCCCCAGACATAAATACTCCATTACATAGTGTTCCGGAAAACGTCTTTGATTAATGGCGTCTTTCTGAAATACAATTGCGATCCTGTGTGCATATGTTGTTTGAGACCGCTACGTGTCCTGGAATTCGGTTGCTTTCAATAGATAGTGTTATTGGTTCAAATCATGGATCTATCCGATACCTCCATACATTTTTTTTTATCTGTGGTAGACGAGTTAACAATGCTACTCCAAACAAATGAAATGCAAGTTCCTATTACAGACTTATGAATAAATAATAAATCACATGTATCTAACCTCTTAACCTACAACCTGCAAGTATAAATGGCATCTTGGATGGCATGCTGTCCATCCCTTCTTCTGCATCTTCTCCTTTCTGCTCTGTCCATCCCTCACCTTTCAAAAGAAAGGGAATATTTGTCTACGCATGTTAATTCTTAGCAGGCACGATTTGTGCTGAGTGACTTTGAGATGAGGCTGAGAACAGTCAAAGCACTATGTATATGTAAGTGCATTTCCCTTGCTCCCTCTCCTAACCTACCAACCCTCTCCCTCTCCTTCTCTTTATCTCAATTCAATTTAAATAATAACACATTTTTTGGCATGAAAATGCCAAACCAGTTTTAAAACTAAACAAAGGAACACATGAAGTAATATAAAAGGAAAACAATAAATGCAAAGTGATGTATAAAGATGCATGACGTTATTTGAGCTCTCTCTGCCTTGCTACGTCTCTCTCCCTCTGTCTCTCACTCTGTCTCTCCCTCTGTCTCTCCTCTCTTTCTCGACCTAAATCGTCACTCCCCTGCTGTCTCAAACACCTGCCTGGGACCACCAAAACAACACACACACAGACAAACACACACACACTCACTCGCACAAGCAGACAAACAAACACACGCACACAGGACCACGCAGTTCAACCTTGGTCCCGTTGTGTTGGAGAGCCTCTAGGAGGCAGAGGATCTGAGTACCTGAAGGTTAACTGTAAAGGTTGTTTGAACTGTGCTATTCAGAGGAAACATTTTCTAGCAAATTAACACAAACATGCGCACACACACCCTCACTCGGTCACTCAATCACTCAATCACTCACACACAGGTTATAACTTTGATCAGGATGACGTGTAGAGACGTTGGACACTGTCATCAATAACTGACACGCTGCTCTTATTTCCCTGAAATATATGACTTCCTTCATTCTAATATTCAGCCTTCCCTTCTACCATAGCCCTCTCTTTCCCCCTCCGGCCCGCCCTTCTCTCTTTATGTCCTATCCCCCATTTCCCGCCTCTCCTCTCTCTCTCTCTCTCTCCCTTCACTCTCACCCCCTCCTTCTCTCGCTCTCACACTCTCTCTCTCTCTCTCTCTCGCTCTCTCTCTCTCTCTCTCACTCTCTCTCTCTCTCTCTCTCTCTCTCTCTCTCTCTCTCTCTCTCTCTCTCTCTCTCTCTCTCTCTCTCTCTCTCTCTCTCTCTCTCTCTCTCTCTCTCTCTCTCTCTCTCTCCCCCTACAGCCTCTCTCACACTTTTCCCCTCCACCCTCTCTTCTTCTCCTCCACCACCTCTCACTTTGTCTCCCTCTACCCCTCTCACTCTCTCTCTATCTCTGCTGCGCCGATGCCCATCGTGGTCAGTCAGTTCACTAGGTTGGCACGGCGACAGAGTGATGCTGCTGCCAGGATGCTAAGGACCTGCACGCATCACTCCTTAAGGCTGTCACACTACTTCACCCATACATTCATTCATCATCGGTGCTTCATTCACTCATTCATTCATTCACCCATAAATCTTTCGTAAATTATTTAATGAATGAATTAATCCATCCGTTTATTCATCTGTCCATCTGTTAGTTAATCTTTCCATTTGTACACTGACACGAGGACATGCACACGCACACACACAGCCACACACTCACACACACGCTCGCACACATACACACACACACACACACACACACACTTAACTCTCTTGTCTTTCTATAACCATAAGTACACTCTGAGTCACCCAGCACATGCACTCTCTCTCACACCGAACACACACACACACACACACACACACACACACACACACACACATACACAAACACGCAGGTACACACACATGCACACAAAGAAATACCTTTAACAGGCCTTAAACTTAAACAAGCTTAAACTTAAACAAGTATATTACAAAGATGTGTGTGTGTGTGTGTGTGTGTGTGTGTGTGTGTGTGTGTGTGTGTGTGTGTGTGTGTGTGTGTGTGTGTGTGTGTGTGTGTGTGTGTGTGTGTGTGTGTGTGTGTGTGCGTGTATGTGTGCAACTTGTGTGTGCGTCTATGCTTGGTTGCGTGTGTGCTTTGTTGTGTGTGCGCTGGGTGACTCACTGAGTAGCCTATATGTGGAGGTTAGCTAAGGTTTAGCAATCATGATAACACGATTACAATCGAGGCCATTATCTAAAGAATCCTATTATTATTTTTTACTTTTTATTCATTTAATTGTGGCAGTGACGTTTGCTACGAAGCCAGTAGTGCCCAAGTCATCGAGAGGTGACGTGGTCTAATGCTGGATAGGAACTCAGCAGCAGAATCTTCTCTGTAGGGTAATTCTGCCCCCTATTGTTCAGAAGGAAGAAGTGCACGATGTAGTGTGGAGTTTATAGTTTATGTATTTAAATAAGGATATTGAATGCATGTAAGTATTGGATTCATATAGAGGACAGCTCTCACTGAGATTATAAGATTAAAGTTATAAAGCATACCTATGCTATATTAAAGTAGTACCGATAAGTTGTAGAAGGGGATATAGTAGAGGCAGGTTTGCGGAAAGGGTAATAAACATTAGTGCTAAAGAGTTTAGAGTGTAAAAGGGCTTCATGCAGTAGACTACAGATAGACTACAGAATTTAGCTGGGAGTCATACCCCAAGCCCTCCTTATAATATGGCGTCAGAGCAAGCAAGCAATATACATTGCCCTGCCTTAATATACCATCCATTTCAGATATACATAAGAAAGAGGAAGAGGGAGAGGTGAAGGTAGAGGATATTCCAAAGGCAAAGCAAGGTTCCGTTGATCATAATACGGTGCTGTAATGGTTACTGGGTTCGATCCCCGATGTCCACAGCGCAATCGATAAGATGACATGTCTCTGAATCAATACAGGTAGCTCCTTAAAGCTCTAAATAGTGACATGGCTGTGTGTGTGTGTGTGTGTGTGTGTGTGTGTGTGTGTGTGTGTGTGTGTGTGTGTGTGTGTGTGTGTGTGTGTGTGTGTGTGTGTGTGTGTGTGTGTGTGTGTGTGTGTGTGTGCGCGCACGCGCATATACATATGTGTGTCTGCGTCTCTGTGTAAGAAATAGAGACGTTGAGAGAGTGTGTGGTGTGTTCGAGGTATATACATTCGATTGGATGACCTACTTTGCTCTACCTGAACGCGCCAAGACAGCGTGTATCACATGTGTGGTGGGATGCGAACACACGCACTCCAACGATAGACTCAGTCGAATATACGCTCACACACCCAAACCACCAATGCTTTATGTAGTGGTTTTTCGGGACACAGTGAGGGTTTTCAAACGCCGGTAAGGAATGCTCCATGGAAATGCAGGACAGTACCACACATGACCACTAGATGTCAGTAATTACACACTAAGTTACTCCAAAACATACTATCGCACGTACTTCATGTACACCAAAACATGAATTATTCCTTCCCAGCTATAATGAGTGTTTGAGTGTGTGATTTTCGAATCTGTAAAATATGGCAGATTGGTATACGTCTCCCAATCAGATTTTGATGCAGTTCCTCCAGTTAGCCACTGGGTTACAGTGGAGCACCACCTAGTCCTACTCTCAAGAGTAGAGGAACGAACTGCTGACGCAAACACGACATGCATCCCCTCCCCCAGCCTTATCCAGCCAGGCATTACGGGACATGCCCTGTTTTCTTATTCCTTAACAGAAACAACCCTTCCTCAATTCCCATGTCTGTATGGTGGACTTGAGGCCTACCAATCTGTTAGCAATGTTTAAATCCCTCCTGTACATGCTGGTCGTATCAGGGGTTGCTGAACATGTCGTGTGAAACCAGTCATCTGTTAGCTACTATAGAAGGATACAACCTACTCCTCCTAGCCCAGACCCAAGAACCTGCCTGAAGGGGATCAACACACATCCTTGGCTGGTATCGTTTATTGTAGAGGAGAATGGATTGTTCCGTACCTGTCCCTGGTTGGTCAGTTGCCAGAGGGAAT
>NC_079414.1:9800512-9804842 GCF_026213295.1 Gadus chalcogrammus | reverse complement strand
AGAGAGAGAGAGAGAGAGAGAGAGAGAGAAAGAAGGAGAGACAGAGGGATAGAGAGAAACATGCATAAAGAGAGATGCATAACGGTATAGAACAGAGGTTTGAATCAATTCACCAGCCTAGGAGTGCGTGTGCGTGTGCGTGTGTGTGTGTGTGTGTGTGTGTGTGTGTGTGTGTGTGTGTGTGTGTGTGTGTGTGTGTGTGTGTGTGTGTGTGTGTGTGTGTGTGTGTGTGTGTGTTGTGCGTGTGTGTGTGTGTGCATGCGGGTGTGCTTGTGTGCGTCCGTGTGTGTGTGCGTCCGTGCGTGTGTGCCTGGGTGCATATGTGTGTGTGTGTGTGATCGTGAGCGTGAATGTATGTCAGCAGGGTGTCGAGGGGCCTGTGGTTGACAGGTTTGGTGCAGTGTACTCCATTACCTCTCTCGGCTGCCCCCCCCCCCCATCCCCCTTCCCCCACACCCCTTCCCTATCCCTATCCCAGATATCAGTGCATTTGGTTCCCTTAAAATAAAATAAATGGTTTACCAGATTGGATGATGACCTGTAGATGATTTAAAATGTTGCTTTGTCTCGTTTTACTTTCTCTCTTCCTACTGTCTTCTCATCTCTCTGTCTCTCTCTCTTTCTCTCCCTCTGTATATCTCCCTCGCTCTCCCCCCTGCATTTACTTTGTGACTGTCTTTTTTGTTTCTCTGTGTCCAATTAACAATGCGTTAAGAATTTGGTATTCTTTGTTAATTTGGGTTGTCCCAGCCCCAGCCTCTCTCTCTCTCTCTCTCTCTCTCTCTCTCTCTCTCTCTCTCTCTCTCTGTCTCTGTCTCTGTCTCTGTCTCTCTCTCCCCCCCTTTCTCTCTCTCTCTCTGCCTGTCTCTTTAGCTCTGTGTTTCTCTCTATTTCTCACTACCTTGTGATTTTGGTTTTCGGTTAGAGTGTGTGTGTTATGTTTAGGTAAGGGTGTGTGTGTGTGTGTGTGTGTGTGTGTGTGTGTGTGTGTGTGTGTGTGTGTGGTGTGTGTGTGTGTGTGTGTGTGTGTGTGTGTGTGTGTGTGTGTGTGTGTGTGTGTGTGTGTGTGTGTGTGTGTGTGTGTGTGTGTGCGTTATGTTGAGGTTAGGGACGGTTGGTGTGTTGTGTTAGGGAGTGTGGTTTTCTGTATTTGGTTGTTGTGTTGAGGTTAGAAAGTGTGTGACTTGGTGTGTTGAATTGAGGTTAGAGATGGTGTTTGTTAGTGTGTTGGGTTGTCTTGAGTTTATGGAGTGTGTGTGTGTTGTGTGGAGGTTATTGTGTGTGTGTGTGTGTGTGTGTGTGTGTGTGTGTGTGTGTGTGTGTGTGTGTGTGTGTGTGTGTGTGTGTGTGTGTGTGTGTGTGTGTGTGTGTGTGTGTGTGTTGTATCGAGGTTAGGGAGTGTGTGTGTTGTTTTGAGGTTAGGGAGTGTGTGTGTGTGTGTGTTGTGTTGAGGTTAGGGTGTGTGTTGTGATGAGGTTAGTGTGTGTTGGGTTGAGGTTAGTGTGTGTGTGTGTGTGTGCGTGTGACCGCGTGTGTGTGTGTGTGTGTGTGTTGTGATGAGGTCAGGCAGCGCGTGGACTGTGCGCTCCACACGGTGGGTGATATGTGCTTGTGGGTTGTGTTCCAGAACAACTTCATCAACCTGAGCTTCCTGAGGCTGTTCCGAGCAGCACGTCTCATCAAGCTCCTCAGACAGGGGGAGACCATACGGATCCTTCTGTGGACCTTCGTCCAGTCCTTCAAGGTACTGATGGGGCCGGACCCCTGGCCGTCACTGTGGTCCCCCACAGCCTCAGCATCCGCACACGACTCCTCATCCCAACGAGCGTTGAGCTGTCTGTTCTTGCCGTCGCCTGGAAGCCCACAGCCCACGGCTGTGTCGGGGACAGACGCGGGTTAATGCTGTTGAATGTTCTGTTCGGAAATAGACCGCAGTCCTATTTGAAGCGAGGCGGAACACAAAGACAGCCCACGCTCCACTCGGGCTCCTGTGTGCTCTGCTCTGTTGAAACAATACGATTACACTTCTTGTTTGTGTGCCAACTACAAGTAGGAGAGCGATATTTGCTCTCGGGCTTGAAAGTGACGTCCTTCTAATACAGACATGACATGAGTCATCGTTTCGCCTGGTGTTCGGTTGAAGGCGAGTGGAGTCTGTTATGTGGGCCTGCTTATGCAACAGCTCCTTAGCCTCCTAAAGGACTCGGAAAAACTCCCCGAACCCGGAGGGAAGGAACCGTGAGGAGAAAAACAGAGAGGGATCCCTCCTTCCAAGGATGGTTATAAACCTTGAGAAGGAACACCTTCCTTCTACACAGTTCTTCTAGGTATGGTTAGGAACCTTTAGAAGGAATAGCGGTCTTCCAGGGACTTTGTGGACTCTTGTTATTAACGGTAGCAACAAACAAAGCAGTATGTTCCTATATTGTCAGGGCAAACAACAATCAATATTTCAAAAAGAATATCCGTAAATATGTTGTAAAATATATACAAGTAATTGGAGCAAATGTGTGATGCTCTGTTTTTCACACATACGGTCTTGAAAGAAGTCCCACACGTGTTAGCCCCTGGCTGACGTGAGGTCCTCATTGTGTGTCCTCAAGAGGACGGGAAGGCAAACACTCTTTCACACACTGGTGTTGCCCCCCCCAGGCGCTGCCCTACGTGTGTCTGCTGATCGCCATGCTCTTCTTCATATACGCCATCATCGGCATGCAGGTGAGTGCCGCCGCCGCCACAAGGTCTCGGTTAGCATGACGATGAGGATGATGATGATGAAGGTGATGGTGAAAAAGTCCTGTTTTCATCCATCAAACAAATCCTGATCTCTCTCTCTATTTGCATTTGTGATTGTGTGTGTGTGTGTGTGTGTGTGTGTGTGTGTGTGTGTGTGTGTGTGTGTGTGTGTGTGTGTGTGTGTGTGTGTGTGTGTGTGTGTGTGTGTGTGTGTGTGTGTGTGTGTGTGTGTTTTTGTGTGTGTTTGGTTCAGTTGTTTGGTAATCTCGCCCTGGAAGCGGTGGGGGAGGGGGCCGTCAACGAGCACAACAACTTCAGGACCTTCATCATGGCTCTGATGCTGCTGTTCAGGTCAGACTCTCTTTCTCTCTCTGGGCCCTATCTTGCACCCAGCGCAATTGACTTTCTACACAGACGTATGTATCCTTGCTAGTTGCACCCGGCGCAAAGCTGCTGATTTCCCCCCCAGCAAACTCGCGCCACTACACTTGCGCCCTGAGTGGCGTGTTGGCGCAGAGTAGAGGCGCGTTCCGGCGCAAAGGATACATGGTTCTATCTTACAGATCGATTTTGCAATTGCACCGCTGAGTGAAAAAATCCTGGTTTAAGTGCCCTAGCTATCAGCTAGTGCCCTAGCTGATAGCTAGCGGTTTGAGGTGCCTAGGCAGGTCTGTAACATAAGCTTACACACACGTAGGCTATACACAGCACAAACATGCAAACAATTAGCCTAATTTAAATATTATGATGTCAAAGATGTTCATATGTGTGAAACTGCATCATAATAGCATGTGGATTGTTTTAGGGGCTGCATGAATGAAGACTATAGTAGGCTATGTCATGCGATAAAATAATAATAATAACAATAATAAACTCGAGCAGAGTATATCCTAACCTTCCAAAACAAAATCTTGTTTCAGGGTAAATGATAACGTTGGTTAAATTATTTGGGAAAGAACAGCTGATACAGCGGTAATAAGTTGTACATTTAAATCAATGCATCTGCAAACACTGTACAGAAAACACATATTTTCTTGACACAGGCATCGCGTACAAGCCCATAACTTTTAGGATTGATGAGTATTTGATCGTGAGGAAACAGAGTTTTACCACGAATGAGTGTTAAAAAGAATGAATGAATGAGGGCGATGCTTGCCGCTCGTGTGTCTGTTTAAACACATGCAAACTAAACACGTAAGCTAACGCATAATACAGTCCATGGCAATGTGTATTAACGGGGGGACACATGCATATTATGAACACAAGTTGATAATGATGATGTATACAATGCTGGTAAGAAACAATGTTTGTTAATGTATTGCCGCATATCATTAAATAGACCCACAGTTGCGGCAACAGGACTCTGAGGACTGCATATAATATGTATATGTGTTAAGTTCTCTTTGCCAAAATGTACATGACGACTCAGTATTTTTGAACATTTGGACATAAACTGAGCCATTTGAAGTTTAAAATTCATGTGGTCATGCATCTGTTTCAGGGGAGACGCACTGTCAAAATATCAACTTGTCAGTTTCAAATGCGCTCATGGCTCTTAAAGGGGTTGGGAGATGGCACTCTCATTGGGTTATTG
>NC_079414.1:9780512-9795512 GCF_026213295.1 Gadus chalcogrammus | reverse complement strand
GTGTGTGTGTGTGTGTGTGTGTGTGGATGAGTATGTGTGTAAGTATGCGCGCGCGCGTGTGTGTGTGTGTGTGTGTGTGTGTGTGTGTGTGTGTGTGTGTGTGTGTGTGTGTGTGTGCGTGTGCGTGTGAATGTGCATGCGTGTGCATGGTGCGTGAATGGTGCGTGCGACCACCCCAGCGGCAGGATCACTTATACAGACATGTATCAGATGCTAAGACACATGTGTCCACCTCTTGGCCTTGGGAAGAGGTGTCCAGCGCGGGTGGCCTATAAGGTAGACCCCCCCCCCCCAACCCTTCCTCCCTCTCTCTCCCTCCCTACCCCCTTCCTCACCTCACCTCCCTCCCCTCCCCCTCTCCCATCCCTCCCTTGTTCCTATGGTGACTCCCCCTCCCACCCACTCTTACCTCCCCTCCTCCCCTGCCCCACCACCCTCATCCCTTACCCGTGACCCCTCGAACCCCTTTCCCAGCGGTGTATACTCTCCCTCGTCGTGTGTGTGTGCGCGCGTGTGTGCGTGCGCGTGGTCGTGTGTGTTATTGGTTTTGTTCAGGTATTCTTCTTCCTCTTATTATTATTTTTCATGGTGGTGATTTGTCCGCTGAGTGCTGTTCCCTCCTTGCTGACCGACAAACCCGCGGGGTGGGGGGGCTTCTGTGGTGGAATGGAGTGATAGTGAAAGTGATAGTGGGGTTCTTTGATTTGGTTTTTTTCGTTCTCCCTGGTGGTTTTCCCCCGTGGTTCCCCGGGCTCCGGACAGCCAGTCCGCAGGGGTAAAGGAACGAGAGGAAGCTTTGCCAATTCCTCTGCAGCCCGCACGGACGCATACATGCACGCCCACCTGACCACACAGAGATACCAGAGATATAAAAGAATAAAGAAAGAAATTCCTTCATTTTAGGATGAACTTGGTGTTCATGACGTCAGCGATTAAGCAGTAAAAAATTATTGAAAAGATTGAGCTAATAGCTCAATTTAGCAGGGCTTTTTTTATTTGAGGCGGGGAAGCAAATGGCTGTTGCTTTATGTAAACGACTTCGATTTGAGGTTGAGATTGTAAGTCATCATGCAACATTTTCATTGTATTTAGAGCATTAATTGCATATTTTCAAAAAAAACATCCTAAAAAGAAGAAATAGGTCCCATTTACCGTGCGTCACCTGTAAAAGATGACCCGTGGCTGAACCAAACCGCAACAGGTTAAATCTCTTGTATATGAACACAGAACAAAGCATATTGAAACTGCAGAAGGGCAAGGGTTCCAATCCCGAGTCGACTAGTGCGGTGGATTGCTGACGATGCAGGTACAGAAGAAGTGGCAAGGAGGTGTGCATTCAGTCCTCTGGCTCCATTGCTTCTGTGGATGGCACACACACACACACACACACACACACACACACACACACACACACACACACACACACACACACACACACACACACACACACACACAAACACTCTGACATACACGCACACACACACACACACACACACACACATACGCATTCACACACAACCAACTCATGAACACACAAACAAGATGAGCCAACAAATTGGGCTAGGTGTAGCTGGGACTCTTTTAGGGCTTTTGGGAATTTTGGCTTTGTATCTTTTCTTCCTTGTGTTTTTCC
Organism: Gadus chalcogrammus; assembly: GCF_026213295.1. Taxonomy (NCBI): domain Eukaryota; kingdom Metazoa; phylum Chordata; class Actinopteri; order Gadiformes; family Gadidae; genus Gadus; species Gadus chalcogrammus. The sequence goes on along the minus strand of NC_079414.1, from coordinate 9,793,879 downwards.
ACTTGATTCGGAGAGGAAAGATATTCTGAATTTTCTTTGACTCATACTATTCATTAGTATTTGGCGCTTTGGACCGATGATATCAAGACCTTGGTCAAGCGCCATGTCCTTCTGTTAACCTCCTCACCTCCTTACCTCACCTCCTCATATCCTCATGTCCTCACCTCGTCTCCTCCCACCTCCTGTTTAGTCTACTCCCACCTTACACTCCATCCCTATTGTCACTTAACACCACCTCCTCCTCCTCCTTCTCCTCCTCCCTCTCATCCGTGTCCATCTCAGATTCTCTCCACATCCTGACTTGAATCAGTCTCTGTCCTCTTTCCTTCTCTCTTTTTCAGCCTCTCTTCGTCTTTCCATCCTCCCCCTGTGATTGAATGATGTCATTCTCATGCGAAATCCATGTAGCTCCACCTCCATCCATCTCTCCTCTCTGCACTGTCTCTCCTTGTCTACCTGTCCGTCCCTCTCCCTCTCTGCTGTCTCTGGTCTGTAACGTAAGCCCTCATCCGTCCATCCATCTGTCCATCCAACCCTCTGCCTGACCTCCACACTTGTTGAACCATCTCACATTCTCTGGGGTTTTTTTGGAGATGAGAAATAATACGCTTTCTTGTCTTCCGTGAGAGCGCCGAGAAGGCAAAGTCAGCTGTCTTGTTGCCTCGGAAACCTGAATCTGTTTAAATTCCCAAGCTCATGAGCTTTGACCTCTTGGAACGAGCGTTAGGGTTTGAGACCGGTCTGACAGCTCGTGTTTTCTCGGTGGTTTCTTTGACAGCGTTTCTTCGTCTGTGTCTTTGTTTTTTGTTGTGACACTTGTCTTGTCCTTTACCCCTTACCCCCCTCCCCCCGCTCTTTCTCACTCCCTCTTCTCTCCCTCTCTCTCTCTCTCTCTCTCTCCGTCTCTCTCTCTATTATCTCGCTCTGCCTCTTTCAGTATCAACACATGCCCCTTCCCACTACCTATAGTTCTTTTTTTCTTTCTTTTGGTGCTACTTCTGAAATTCTCATCAAATCGGGATTCTTCTTTGCAGTTGTCACGGCTCTATTTCTAATCTCACGAACCCTCCTCTTCATTATCTCACTTTTTTATCTGTAACACGTCATCTCATCTCTGAGTTTAGAACCACTAAGATCCACCTACTAACCCCTCTCCCCCATGGGCTCCTCCCATCCCTACCCACCCCTCCCCCCCTCCCCTTTTGGTCGGACGTAAAACAAAAGATAAACTCTGAATATGTCAATCATCTCTTTTTTAATCTCCTCTTTTATTTCTAGATTTTTTTGGGGGGTTTAAGCTGTATCTCCTTCCAGGAAATATCTCACGGCTCCAATCCTTCAGCTCTTAATCATTAACCTGAATTAACCTGAATTAACCTGAATTAACCTGAATTCCCCGGAATTCACCTGAATTCACCGGAATTCACCTGAATGAACCCCATTCATGACGGAACCCCTTCAGCGTCGAGAGATCTGACCCTGATGAGCACACATCATGCAGTCCGAGGAGTACAATCTGACCTCATCTGAACTCACACAAAATAAAAATAAAAACACCAACAGCCACAAAGTAGAGCGAGAGACCACTCTCCAGAACACAGCCCAGCGATCCGCTCAATGGATCCTCCGTGGCTGTGCAGACTCCGCCCTGCGGACGCACGGCTGCTTGTATCGTGACACCATGGTCGGGATGAGGGCGTAGCTGGGCGGGTGGCGGGTGGAGGGGTCAGAACGGGAGTCAGGTGGGGTCGCATGCCGCATGCTCTGTGTCTCCTCAGGGGCGTTGGGCGCTGAACATGCGGGCGGTGGGCCGGGGTGGGGGGGGGTTGTTGTGCTGCATGCCTGCATGTGTTTCCTCGCACCCTCTGTTGCATGGCTACGATCTCCGTACCCCCTGCCCCGCCGGGGGCTGTTCATGTTGGCCAATGCCCTCCGCGCCTCCGCCTCCCCCCCCCCCCCCCCCCCCCCCCCCTCCCCCCCCCCCAGACCTGGCCTCTGGGCATGGCCAACATGGACACACACACCAGATACGTGACAAACACAGCAACATACAAAGAGGCTCACTCACACACACACACACATACACACATTATCGCCATCTTGAGATCGCCCATCTCTCGTCAGCAGGTGAAACCAATGGACACCCACTGAGGGATAGGGACAGCGGGCAGTCAGCCACAGGGTGCTGGCTTTGGTTTCCATCCCCCATTGGTCGTCCCCTGCTGCCATTGGTTGAACCTGCTGTCGTGACGGCCAGTCAGAAACCTCCAGGCAGGCCGAGGGAGCTCCGTAGCGTCTATGTCTCCGATGATTATAGCAATAAAAATAATCATCGCAGTAATAATAAAGAAATTCCTTGTCCCTTCAAAGTTCCCCGGTTCCCAGTGACTCTGTAACCGTTCTCCAGTGACACCCACTCTGTTTACCACCAGGACTCCAATTAAGCCCCTTTAATTGGACTCTGTAAACTCTCTTGAATGTTAGAGTTGTGGGGTTGGCCGCTAGAGTTCTAGCTGGGGTCCTTGTTGTGTACCCTTCTAGATATCCTATATATATATAGATATATTTACATGTGTGTAACGTCTTTACATGTGTTGAATGTGAACACAGCATTCACACATCTAGGGAACATATGGGCACAGGTTGAGGCGGAAGCCATCCCATTGGCTCCCATTGCTGTTGTTCTTCTTCTGTGGTTGGTCTGGGCTCTTACCCTCCCCCCCTCCCCACCACCCATTGGATAGATGTACTGTAGGCTTGTGGAGCATTACTGGCAATTTGGAGACCACCACTTATGTGATGTGTCTCTTCCAGAGCTAAACCACTTCCCTAGCGCCAACAGGCTAAACCACATCCCCAACGCCAACATGCTAAACCACTTCCCTAGCGCCAACAGGCTAAACCACATCCCCAACTCCAACTTGCTAAACCACTTCCCTAGTGCCAGCAGGCTAAACCACATCCCCAACGCCAACATGCTAAACCACTTCCCTAGCGCCAACAGGCTAAACCACATCCCCAACTCCAACTTGCTAAACCACTTCCCTAGTGCCAGCAGGCTAAACCACATCCCCAACGCCAACATGCTAAACCACTTCCCTACCTCCAACAGGCTTAACCACATCCAAAACACCAACAGGCTAAACCACCTCCATAGCACCAACTTGCTAAATAGGCTTATCCACTTCCCTAGTACCAACAGGCTTAACCACTTCCCTAGCGCCTACAAGCTAAACCACTTCCCTAGTGCCAACAGGCTGAAACCAATGTCTAGCGGCACCAAGCTACACCACTGACCCTAACTTACCGACTTGCACCAAGCATCTACCGTCACGCGTCAGCCTTGTAATTTTTTGTGAGGCAAAGTTTGAGCCGTCAAAACGTATCATTAAAGGTTTTGGGGGGAAAACAACCCTCCCAGGCCATTTCCAATTGGCCGGCGTCTATAGAGCTCTCTCGCCCCCCACCCCCTGGAGGTTCAGACTCAAAGCACCCCGTCTTTAGAGAGTGTGTTTTTGGGGTCTCACTCTGTGATGCTGGCTGGTTCCCCTCTATAGAGGCTGCTGCGCATGGATCTGCCGGTTGCCGATGACAACTCAGTCCACTTCAACTCCACCCTCATGGCGCTGATCCGCACGGCGCTGGACATCAAGATCGCCAAGGGTACGTGCCTGCTCCTCGTCTCCATACCAACCGATCCCCCCCCCAACTGTGTCTCGCTGGGTAGATCGGCCACTCTGCCAGCGTTGACCCTTTCTGTGGTTCGCTCAATCTTTCTGTCTCGCTCTCTCTCGCTCTCTCTCTGTCTCTCTCTCTCTCTCTCTCCCCCTAGCTATCTCTCTCTCCATCTCCTACTTGCTCGCTCTCTCCATCTTTGTCCATCTCTCTCTCTCTCTCTCTCTCTCTCTCTCTCTCTCTCTCTCTCTCTCTCTCTCTCTCTCTCTCTCTCTCTCTCTCTCTCTCTCTCTCCCTGAAAATGTCTCAGTTTTTGAATCCAATTAGAGCTTTGTGATGTAATCGACACTAACGAAGATCTTCTTTTCTTTGTGCGAATGCCTTTGTGTGATTGGCTAAAACTTTCAATTTTTTTTTTCTGTGGCTCTTTGGCTACATTTTGGTTTGTATTTGTATTTGGGTCTTTGTTTATTCATGTGTTTCTTTGTTTGTTTATCTGCCTGTTGTCCTGTTATTTTCTGCATGTGTATTTGTATGTCAACTGGGTGTATGAGAACGTAATGCTGCGGTTGCATGGAAATTGGGTGTGTTTGTGTGTGTTTGTGTGTGTTTGCGTGCGTGGGTGTGTGTGTGTGTGTGTGTTTGTGTGTGTGTGCATGTATGTGTGTGCGTGTGTGTGTGTGTGTGTGTGTGTGTGTGTGTGTGTGTGTGTGTGTGTGTGTGTGTGTGTGTGTGTGTGTGTGTGTGTGTGTGTGTGTGTGTGTGTGTGTGTGATGTGCATTCACTGTGGTTGGGTGGTGGTGGGGTTGGGGGGGGGGTTGGGATGCGGTTGCCCCGGCGACCACCAGGCGGTGTGGACAAGCACCAGATGGACGCTGAGCTGAGGAAGGAGATGATAGCGATCTGGCCCAACCTCTCCCAGAAGACCCTGGACCTGTTGGTTACCCCGCACAAGTGTAAGTTGGAGTAAGAGGTAGTGTGTATATGTTTGTGTGTGTGTTGGTGCGTGTGTGTGTGTGTGTGTGTGTGTGTGTGTGTGTGTGTGTGTGTGTGTGTGTGTGTGTGTGTGTGTGTGTGTGTGTGTGTGTGTGTGTGTGTGTTTTTGTGTGTGTGTGTGTGTGTGTGTGTGTGTGTGTGTGTGTGTGTGTGTGTGTGCGTGTGCGTGTGTGTGCGTGTGTGTGTGTGCTTGTGCGTGTGCGTGTAGGTGTGTCCGACCACAAAACCACCAAGAGGACAGCTTCAACCAGACCGTGTCACTCACTCGCTCTGCACCTCCTGATTAGGCATCTTCTGCACACACACACACACAAGCACACACACACACACACACACACACACACACACACACACACACACACACACACATTCCTACAAACGCATTCACCTCAACACACACAAACATATGCACTCACCTACACAAATATGCACACACATACACATACAAACACACAAACACATACATATACACACATACATACACAGACACACACACACACACTATGCATAAGCACGCACACACATGCAGTCACCCACTCAGGCCAACACAGGCAAACTCAAACACAAGCACACACACTCAGATGCACCCACACATACTCACGCAGGCACACACACATATATTTCTATACCAGCCTGGAATTGGGAGGTGCCTGCTATAGAAGTTCCTCTATAGATGTCTTTTCACTACAGGATCTCAGGGTAGACTCTTTAGCACACCTGGTGACTTAGAACATAAATACATAGATCTGTAGAGAGATTATTTTATTCATATGCAAAATTAAATACTGTAGCTAAATATATGTCAGAGTACAATATCAATGATTATGTCATGCAGTGAGAAGATAAACGAGTGTGTATTTGGTTTTCAAACAATTGTTGAAAACCAAATCAAACCTGGCTCAATATTTTTCTGATCTTTTATTTTTTCGGTGTTCCATCCAAACTCTGGGGAAACTATCTGGAGTTTTTGAAAAAACATTGAGCTGAGGTTTGCCAGCAGGACCCAGGTCATCGATACCTTCTCCTGGTGAACTAGCTGCCCAGTCCCCCTAGTGGAATAGATCCAGGGCAAAGCTGACCTCTAAGCTAGTACCGAAGAGGAGCTAATACTTACTGGGAGGTTGTCAGTTACAGTAATCTGCCTGTGAAAAGACAGTTGGCTCTATGGTGTAAATTTAGTCGTATGGTGTTGTCAAAGTGTGTGTTACATCAGGGTGGGACGATAACAAACTATGTCAATTCTGTTCACAACCCATTGAAATTTTCGTAGTCTTAAATTGAACGTGAGTTTGCCGCCGAAAAAAAGACAGAGGCACCAAACAGCGACGGCTGGTGGCAGAATTGACCCTCGCCCATAGGTGTAATCTGTGTAGTGTGTTGGTGTGTGTCTAGTTGTGTGTGTGTTCTAAGTGTCTCGTGAATGTGTGTGGGTTTCCCCACTCTCCATCCCCCCCTCCCCCACGGCTCAGGGTCCCATCTCGCCAGGTCTAATCTCGCAGGGTAACTTGTCATTTTATCAGCAGCCACAGACTTGACGGTGGGCAAGATCTACGCAGCCATGATGATCATGGAGTATTACCGCCAGAGCAAGACTAAAAAGCTCCAAGCTCAGCGAGAGGAACAGGTACCGACGACGAGTGCTTCCCCCACCACCACCTCAACCTCCACCTCCTCCCCCTCTTCCTCCTTCTCCTCCTCCTCCTCCTCCACACCCCGGGACACACAGACCAAGTGGATTCAGGAGAAAGTTAACAGGGCAGCAGTACAATATAATGTTTTGGTTAAGTCAGTCAAAATGTACTGTGCTCCCCAACAAGCGAGCTAACAAGCTACTGCTAGATCTATTCACGTTCTTCCCTGCAATTACCAGTTAAAAATACTATTATTATCACTGTCAGGCTTCCATCTAATCAGAATGGGTCTCAGTTTTTAGCACTCTAACCGGTGTCCCTTTCTCTTACATAGCAAAGTGTAACCTGAGCTTGCTATGTAACTTCGTAGCTTTCCAAAATGCATTGATGATCCTGTGTCAAAAGAGGATTCAAAGCTAGTTAGTTAGCTCGCTAGTTGCCAGGCCTCAACACTCATACACAGTCTTTCTCCGCCTCTGTTCACTTGGTTTTCCAACAGACACAACATTGAATGTGGTGACGGACAATTTGGCGGGGGGGAGTGGGTTATCAAGACAATGTTGATGACACTTGATGAATAATGACGATACCACATAGCCTTTGCTATTGCTCTCAATCAGTGCACTCCCCCTACCCTCCCCCCTCCGTGTTTGATCTGAAGATGCACCAGCCTCTCCGCTCCCCTCCCCCCCACCCCTACACCCCATACCGTTGACCTATCAGAATCCCAACAGAGCTGTAGAAGCATCTCTCCACTAACATGAACCCTACCCAGCTACTTCTCTAACCTCTTGCTTCAGCGACTCAGTTTGAACTCTAATCATGTGATCGATGGCAGGATAGTCTAGACTTGCGTCAAGTGGCTTGGGGTGTTCGACTCCCAGCCCAAAGGTTTTGGGTTCGATGTCCCACTGTCTACCTTTAGGCATTTTAGAGCAAGATGCCCTAACCACTAACCTGCTCACATATGACCTGCATCTAATGCAATTCACTGTAAGTCGCTTTGGATAGAAATTATAACTAAATGACTAATTCTGGGCAGTAGGCTGTGGTAGGAGAATTCATGGATGGAAAGTATGTTCTTTTGAAGAAGAATGCCTACACTCCTGCAAGAGAAATGAAAATAATCGAATGATGCAGAGGTGATGTTCCTGAATGCTGCCCCTCTGAATGATCGGAAAGTTCTGCACATGCTCGATCGGCACGAGCAGCCTAACTGTGCATAATGACTGCCCTGTCCGTCTGTCTTTCTGTGTTGGTTTCCACACGTCCATTTCTACAGTCTTTTCTTCCACCTCTCCTCTACCATGGTGTCACTGTATGCCTTCACACACGCCTCTTCAGCTCCACTTATCTGTCTTCTCCTTATTGCCTTCCTCCTCCAGGTCCTATTGTCTGACTGTACAATGTCTGTTATTTTTGCCTGCATTGTCTTCAACTGTCTTGTTTTTCAGTTATCAATTTGGTTGGTCTGAGATGTTTGTGGTGGAATGCCGAGTCTTTTCCCTCACCCTCTCTCCCTCTTAACTTGTACCTCACACATCCAACGTATCCATCGTGTTCCTCGTGGTCAATCTGTTTGTATGTTCTCCCTCTGATTCCCCCCACCCATCGTCATCCAAGCAGGTGATTGGACATTAGCTAATCAAGTTCCCTTCCCGATTGGTCAATGGCGGGTGTGATTGTCACCACCAGGTGGATCTAACCAGTAACCCCCTTCTGCAGTCTGTGTTCTCTGTGTGTCCCGCTGTGTCCATCGCCCATTCCTTGGTCCGCCTGCCTGTCTTGCTCCGGTTGCTTGGGCCGTGGGATGTCCAAGGTTCTTGTAGCCGTTTGGCTTCGCATGTATCATAGAAGCCCTTCGTTATGATACATAGGCAGCAAGTGAATGGCCACCAGACGAAGCTCCGTAAGAAACACTGAGCACGGTTTAGTGGTAGAGGTTCCCAGGTATGCTATGTTACACTAGCATGTCATTAGCATCTCATTAGCATCTCAGAGTTCCACGCCCTCATAGGAAAATCAACAGACCACAACAACAAACCAAATGCAATCAGACTCTGGCCCGAGAACTGGATAGAGAAGTGGCCGCCGTGGCAGAAAGTGTGGATATTTGGTTCTCCCTCTCCCTCCTACGTTTGGTTATATCAGCTTGATACTGGCAGCGCGCCACCAACCTTCCTGCAAAGTGCTAGCACATCCTCAGCACACCTTATCTTGTAAATTACTTTATCAGCATATCCGTTCACACCCGCGTATCTGCATCCTCTGCAGACCGACACTTCTTAAAAGGACTGAAGCTTTCAACCAATATATGTGAGATATATTAGGGGTTGTCTAGTGGGAGTTAGGGGGTTTGACCTCCAGGTTTGGCACCTGCAGCCTCTCCCTTGACCTCTAGGTCTGTGTCCCTGTGCAAGAGGCCTAACCCCACCTCCTCGTAGCTCAAATTCACCTTGTGCTTTGGATAACAGCCACTACTAAAGGATTCAATCCAAACCCTGATCACACACGTTTATTCAATGTGTGTAACAACGGTAAAGGCTGCTGCTCAATCCATTTGAAGAGCTAGACGACCTCCTGTTGGTTCATGTGTCTGTGCAGGTTTGGCTTGTTGCTTGGTCTGAGAAAGCTTCATTCCATTCATCTCGCCTCATTTAGCATACAATAGCCTCATTTAGTCTCATAATTGAACCTCCAGGCTCCGTACATGGACATGACCGGGCCCAAGCTGTCATGGACCATCACTGTCGTAACTCATCCTCCACAGAATCTGGCAGAGTCATTGCCATCAATGAGACTGCATTTATAGAATTGGATTCTATGACTTGGATTTTAAGGGGCAATGACATTAAAGCAAGTAAAATGCCACATCCCATCCCAAGAGGACTCCATTACCCAGGATACCTTTGGAGAAAGGCAGCCTGACCTCTGAACTTTGTAATGGATGAAGAGGTAGAAGTTTCCCATTGTAAGGATGGGTCCACAAGCAGATCTCCCCTCTAAATTAAATGACACTAACGCATTACACACTAACGCATTAATCCTCTTAAAATCATAATTGGGTTAATCCAGTTGAAAATGTAGATCTTGCAAAAAACATCTTTATCTATATATCTGATCTATAATTCTATATCTAAAAATGTATGACTTATAACAAAGGATATGGCTAATATCTGGTAATTGAAGCCACATTAACCTCATGACCCTGTCGTATACTTTTTCCTGCAGATGTATTAATCAGCGATTACCAGAATGTAATTGGAGAGAGAGAGAGAGATCGGTTGGTCCCGGACCCATTCAATCCTCCTCAATGGGATAACTTTGCTGTCACCTCGAGTTTGCCACTGGCGCCCCCGTGTGGGTGCATGGCGCGGGTGCATCCATTCTCTGTGTCTCGTGTGTGTGCGTGTGTCCTGAGAGTGCCTGATTCCAGCCTGTAGGCCATGTCGTGTATCTCACACAGAACCGAACGCCATTAATGTTTCAGCCCATGAAGCCAGCCTCAGAGGAAGGGGGCACCGACACTCAGGGGGGTCCCGTGGTGGTCCAGAGCCTCCCCCCTGCTGACCCTGACAACGTCAATGGCATGTGAGTACAGCACCATGGGTGGGGGTAGGTCTTCTTGGGAAGGAATGAAACTTATAGTATGTAATATATATGAGGCTACTGTAGGGCACTGCCAAGTTTAGATATTAGCATGAAAACTTTATTCTAAAGTGTGCTCTTACTGTAACACGTGAGATCGTTGCTGTGTCCACACCTTAAAGGAAATTGCATATATTGACCGTTAGTTACAATATATATACACAAACACATGAAACAATACATATTAGTATTTGTACCAATATGAGATTTTTTTAACTGCCATTGTCTGTTTTGCAATTTGTCACCCTTAATTAAAAAAAAATTAAGTACTGCATTTCACTCTTTTTCTTTTTTTTTTGGGGGGATTTTATTGAAAACAATCCTGATCATACGTTGCAGTGGTTTGATGCGGGAATGTTGACCAACATGAAGTTCCGTGGCCTTTACCGAGGCTTTCCCCTTGTTTAAACTCTTGACCTCCCCCTACGTGTGTGTGTGTGTGTGTGTGTGTGTGTGTGTGTGTGTGTGTGTGTGTGTGTGTGTGTGTGTGTGTGTGTGTGTGTGTGTGTGTGTGTGTGTGTGTGTGTGTGTGTGTGTGTGTGTGTGTGTGTGTGAACCAGACCTCCAGAGGGGGGTATGACAGAGAGCCAGTCCTGGGCTACAGTCAAAGCCCAGGAGGTCTTCCAGAAGACGGGCAGTTGGAGTCCAGATCGGCCCTACCCTGACGATCCCCATGACAACCGTCACAACTCCCAGGTAGGGCGATCTCAGATTCCAGGTGCATGTGTATGTGTGTGTTGTCAACAAGGCAACGGCAATATGACATGGGTGCGATTACATCCTGTGGACCCGTCTGATCGTCTCTAACTGGACCACGTAGAAATATTTCTGATCTGCATCGTTCTAGTCTGGTTCTATTTCCTACTGATCTAGATGGGTCTAGTCTGTTTGTTACTGGTCTCGTTAAGTCTGGATGAGTCTGGTCTACGTAGGTCTGGAGCTGGGTCTAGGTAGGTCTGGTCTACGTAGGTCTGGAGCTGGGTCTAGGTAGGTCTGGTCTACGTAGGTCTGGAGCTTGGTCTAGGTAGCTCTGTTCTACGTAGGTCTGGAGCTTGGTCTAGGTAGGTCTGGTCTACGAGGTTTTGGTCTGGCTAAAACCGGTTCACATGGGTCTGGTTTTAACTAGTAGGCATGGTCATGTTCTAACCAGCTGAGGTAGGCCTGGTCTGGTTCTAACCAGTTTAGGTAGATCTTGGTTGTTTTAACCAGTCTAGGTGGGTCAGGTCTGGTCATAACCAGTCTAGGTGGGTCTTGTCTGGTCCTAACAAGCCTAGGTAGATCCGGGTTTGTTCTAACTAGTCTAGGTGGGTCTGGTCTGCTCCTAACTAATCTGGTTGGGTCTTGTCTGGTCCTAACAAGTTTATCTTTCCCCGGTCTCAGCCAGGGTTTTTATTAGATCTTGTCAGGATCGTATTGGCAAGACAGACGCTGGCAGAAAGTGCTGTTCGGAAGAAGAAAGAAATAACTTGTGGGCTGTTGCCTAGCAACTAGCGTTGACCGTATAAATGCGTGCTAGTCTCAGTGCTATCATTTGGAGAAGGCATCTCCTTTCACTGGTAGAGGCGAGGCCTAATCAAATGTTAAGTATAGAATTCTACGTAATCCTCGCTAACTTGTTTACCCATCACGTTTTCCTCCAGCTAAGTTAATTCCACAAGAAGCTCAGTTTCAGTGAGGGACTGGAACATTGAACTGAAACTGATTACGGTTAGAACAGCCCGATACTTTAACCCATTCATCCCAGGTTTGTACCTAGTGAACGGAGACTCCTGTATATCTGTCTGAGGTGAATGCCAGGGGTTGGATACCATAATACGATACAAAGAATTGTGTCTCTCTCTCTCACTCTCACTCTCTCTGTCTCCGTCTCTCTCTTGCTCCCCCTTCTCTAAGGAAACCCATTTCCTCCTTACTGAATTATACTAAGTTAGTAGATAACAGTGCAGTTGAAACTTCTAGTGAAACTAAATGGTCAGAGAATAGTCTGATATGATACCTTCAGCATATGCTAGCTATCTGTTATCTCTACCTGTTAGCTTCATGTAACTACCTATTAACTAACGTGTTGCTAGTTGTTAACTAGCTGTTAGATTACTCGTGGCTAAATGGTAGCTAGCTGTTAGCTTACCAGTAGATGTCTTTTATGTCGAGGACATATCTGTTGGAGTTGGAGTCACAGAAACTTCACAATACGCATTCAAAGTCCAGGGCTTGTTCCATAATATATTTTATGCTTGGAAACCATGACTGCTTGCAAACAAATATGGCGCACTGGGGCCATATTAGGACATTAGCTGTCAATAAGGTGTGGCCTAAGGTGGCCAATTAGAGTCAAGCGTGTTGAAGATCTGTGTTTTTTCAGCCCAGCAACCACAGCAACTATTAGCCTGCTACATAGACTTCCCCCTACATCTACATCTAACCACACAAACATGCATGTGATATTAACCAATCCCCTCCACCTGGCACTCTCTTTAACACTGACCACACGCACAACCTGAACGCCCCACATTCACATACAAACCGTGACCACACCCAAAACCCGAATGCCCCACATTCACATGCAAACCGGAACCACGGCCACAATCATATGACGACCCTCCCACACGCAAGCATCAACCGCGCCAGTACAACCGCAAGCCCCACAAACAAAAAGTAACCACGCCCACATTTCCGAGCCCACTCTCACATAGAGACATGACCGCACCCAAATGCCCGGTTGCCTCTTCCCCCCCGTCTACATACACATGTTACCTTCACAATCAAACCAATGGAAGCCACGCCCACCGGCTTGGGTGCCCCTCCCCCGACACGCTCTGAGGCCCGCCCCCTCTCGCTGTGTGTCTTGCAGACAGTAGAGATGAGGGTGATGGGGCGGGATGGGCACTCTGACACGGAGCCCTCCTACCCAATGGATGGGCATGGGAGGACCCACTCCATGCCCCGCCTCTCGGCAGACAACCAAGTGAGCTCTCATTCCATCCCCCCCAACCCACCTAGCCAACCAGCATCCACACCCTTTACCCTCACCCCCACCACCACCATAACCTCCAGCAGGAGCGTTGAGTTCAACTCACAAAGTCTCGCCTTGCATCCAATACGACCCCCAGTTTTCTTTCACATTAAATACTACTGTCATTTTTCAATAATTATATCATAATAATATTATCAACTATATACTTATATATTATATTATATCTGCATTGAAGATTTGGCAAAAATACATGTATTTCATGAAGAAAATGACAAACTGGCGTTTGATCTCGTCTTTCGACCAATTTCTGATGCAAAGCACACGACGCAGCAGAGTTTTAACTCATCTTCTCCTTCATCCAATGTATCATCTTCCCTGCCACGATGCCTTCCTCCCTCCCTCCCTGCCTCCCTTCCACCACACCCCCTTCCCTCATTTGGACT